>NC_090800.1:43891046-43947458 GCF_036512215.1 Solanum lycopersicum
CCAACGCCCTAGCCCGCCCCCCGCTTTAAAACCCTCCACGCACCGACGCACGACGACGCCCGTCACGCCCATCCCCGACGCCACCATCCCATATCCTAATGACGCCTCAATCCGAACGTATTTTCCGCAAAAAAAAAATAAATGAGTATATTTTTTTTTTTCAATTACGAGATCAAATTTCAACAAAAAGGAGGGATGCAACACGAGGACTTCCCAGGGGTCACCCATCCTAGTACTACTCTCGCCCAAGCACGCTTAACTTCGGAGTTCTGATGGGATCCGGTGCGTTAGTGCTGGTATGATCGCATCCGTCATTCATTGCACTCTAAAATCTATTAAACACAACCTTCCTCCCAACGCCCTAGCCCGCCCCCCGCTTTAAAACCCTCCACGCACCGACGCACGACGACGCCCGTCACGCCCATCCCCGACGCCACCATCCCATATCCTAATGACGCCTCAATCCGAACGTATTTTCGCAAAAAAAAATAAATGAGTATATTTTTTTTTTTCAATTACGAGATCAAATTTCAACAAAAAGGAGGGATGCAACACGAGGACTTCCCAGGGGGTCACCCATCCTAGTACTACTCTCGCCCAAGCACGCTTAACTTCGGAGTTCTGATGGGATCCGGTGCGTTAGTGCTGGTATGATCGCATCCGTCATTCATTGCACTCTAAAATCTATTAAACACAACCTTCCTCCCAACGCCCTAGCCCGCCCCCTGCTTTAAAACCCTCCACGCACCGACGCACGACGACGCCCGTCACGCCCATCCCCGACGCCACCATCCCATATCCTAATGACGCCTCAATCCGAACGTATTTTCGCAAAAAAAAAATAAATGAGTATATTTTTTTTTTTCAATTACGAGATCAAATTTCAACAAAAAGGAGGGATGCAACACGAGGACTTCCCAGGGGGTCACCCATCCTAGTACTACTCTCGCCCAAGCACGCTTAACTTCGGAGTTCTGATGGGATCCGGTGCGTTAGTGCTGGTATGATCGCATCCGTCATTCATTGCACTCTAAAATCTATTAAACACAACCTTCCTCCAACGCCCTAGCCCGCCCCCCGCTTTAAAACCCTCCACGCACCGACGCACGACGACGCCCGTCACGCCCATCCCCGACGCCACCATCCCATATCCTAATGACGCCTCAATCCGAACGTATTTTCCGCAAAAAAAAAATAAATGAGTATATTTTTTTTTTTCAATTACGAGATCAAATTTCAACAAAAAGGAGGGATGCAACACGAGGACTTCCCAGGGGGTCACCCATCCTAGTACTACTCTCGCCCAAGCACGCTTAACTTCGGAGTTCTGATGGGATCCGGTGCGTTAGTGCTGGTATGATCGCATCCGTCATTCATTGCACTCTAAAATCTATTAAACACAACCTTCCTCCCAACGCCCTAGCCCGCCCCCCGCTTTAAAACCCTCCACGCACCGACGCACGACGACGCCCGTCACGCCCATCCCCGACGCCACCATCCCATATCCTAATGACGCCTCAATCCGAACGTATTTTCCGCAAAAAAAAAATAAATGAGTATATTTTTTTTTTCAATTACGAGATCAAATTTCAACAAAAAGGAGGGATGCAACACGAGGACTTCCCAGGGGGTCACCCATCCTAGTACTACTCTCGCCCAAGCACGCTTAACTTCGGAGTTCTGATGGGATCCGGTGCGTTAGTGCTGGTATGATCGCATCCGTCATTCATTGCACTCTAAAATCTATTAAACACAACCTTCCTCCCAACGCCCTAGCCCGCCCCCCGCTTTAAAACCCTCCACGCACCGACGCACGATGACGCCCGTCACGCCCATCCCCGACGCCACCATCCCATATCCTAATGACGCCTCAATCCGAACGTATTTTCCGCAAAAAAAAAATAAATGAGTATATTTTTTTTTTTCAATTACGAGATCAAATTTCAACAAAAAGGAGGGATGCAACACGAGGACTTCCCAGGGGGTCACCCATCCTAGTACTACTCTCGCCCAAGCACGCTTAACTTCGGAGTTCTGATGGGATCCGGTGCGTTAGTGCTGGTATGATCGCATCCGTCATTCATTGCACTCTAAAATCTATTAAACACAACCTTCCTCCCAACGCCCTAGCCCGCCCCCCGCTTTAAAACCCTCCACGCACCGACGCACGACGACGCCCGTCACGCCCATCCCCGACGCCACCATCCCATATCCTAATGACGCCTCAATCCGAACGTATTTTCCGCAAAAAAAAAATAAATGAGTATATTTTTTTTTTTCAATTACGAGATCAAATTTCAACAAAAAGGAGGGATGCAACACGAGGACTTCCCAGGGGGTCACCCATCCTAGTACTACTCTCGCCCAAGCACGCTTAACTTCGGAGTTCTGATGGGATCCGGTGCGTTAGTGCTGGTATGATCGCATCCGTCATTCATTGCACTCTAAAATCTATTAAACACAACCTTCCTCCCAACGCCCTAGCCCGCCCCCCGCTTTAAAACCCTCCACGCACCGACGCACGACGACGCCCGTCACGCCCATCCCCGACGCCACCATCCCATATCCTAATGACGCCTCAATCCGAACGTATTTTCCGCAAAAAAAAAATAAATGAGTATATTTTTTTTTTTCAATTACGAGATCAAATTTCAACAAAAAGGAGGGATGCAACACGAGGACTTCCCAGGGGGTCACCCATCCTAGTACTACTCTCGCCCAAGCACGCTTAACTTCGGAGTTCTGATGGGATCCGGTGCGTTAGTGCTGGTATGATCGCATCCGTCATTCATTGCACTCTAAAATCTATTAAACACAACCTTCCTCCCAACGCCCTAGCCCGCCCCCCGCTTTAAAACCCTCCACGCACCGACGCACGACGACGCCCGTCACGCCCATCCCCGACGCCACCATCCCATATCCTAATGACGCCTCAATCCGAACGTATTTTCCGCAAAAAAAAAATAAATGAGTATATTTTTTTTTTCAATTACGAGATCAAATTTCAACAAAAAGGAGGGATGCAACACGAGGACTTCCCAGGGGGTCACCCATCCTAGTACTACTCTCGCCCAAGCACGCTTAACTTCGGAGTTCTGATGGGATCCGGTGCGTTAGTGCTGGTATGATCGCATCCGTCATTCATTGCACTCTAAAATCTATTAAACACAACCTTCCTCCCAACGCCCTAGCCCGCCCCCCGCTTTAAAACCCTCCACGCACCGACGCACGACGACGCCCGTCACGCCCATCCCCGACGCCACCATCCCATATCCTAATGACGCCTCAATCCGAACGTATTTTCCGCAAAAAAAAAAATAAATGAGTATATTTTTTTTTTTCAATTACGAGATCAAATTTCAACAAAAAGGAGGGATGCAACACGAGGACTTCCCAGGGGGTCACCCATCCTAGTACTACTCTCGCCCAAGCACGCTTAACTTCGGAGTTCTGATGGGATCCGGTGCGTTAGTGCTGGTATGATCGCATCCGTCATTCATTGCACTATTCATTGCACTCTAAAATCTATTAAACACAACCTTCCTCCCAACGCCCTAGCCCGCCCCCCGCTTTAAAACCCTCCACGCACCGACGCACGACGACGCCCGTCACGCCCATCCCCGACGCCACCATCCCATATCCTAATGACGCCTCAATCCGAACGTATTTTCCGCAAAAAAAAAAATAAATGAGTATATTTTTTTTTTTCAATTACGAGATCAAATTTCAACAAAAAGGAGGGATGCAACACGAGGACTTCCCAGGGGGTCACCCATCCTAGTACTACTCTCGCCCAAGCACGCTTAACTTCGGAGTTCTGATGGGATCCGGTGCGTTAGTGCTGGTATGATCGCATCCGTCATTCATTGCACTCTAAAATCTATTAAACACAACCTTCCTCCCAACGCCCTAGCCCGCCCCCCGCTTTAAAACCCTCCACGCACCGACGCACGACGACGCCCGTCACGCCCATCCCCGACGCCACCATCCCATATCCTAATGACGCCTCAATCCGAACGTATTTTCCGCAAAAAAAAAAATAAATGAGTATATTTTTTTTTTTCAATTACGAGATCAAATTTCAACAAAAAGGAGGGATGCAACACGAGGACTTCCCAGGGGGTCACCCATCCTAGTACTACTCTCGCCCAAGCACGCTTAACTTCGGAGTTCTGATGGGATCCGGTGCGTTAGTGCTGGTATGATCGCATCCGTCATTCATTGCACTCTAAAATCTATTAAACACAACCTTCCTCCCAACGCCCTAGCCCGCCCCCCGCTTTAAAACCCTCCACGCACCGACGCACGACGACGCCCGTCACGCCCATCCCCGACGCCACCATCCCATATCCTAATGACGCCTCAATCCGAACGTATTTTCCGCAAAAAAAAAAATAAATGAGTATATTTTTTTTTTTCAATTACGAGATCAAATTTCAACAAAAAGGAGGGATGCAACACGAGGACTTCCCAGGGGGTCACCCATCCTAGTACTACTCTCGCCCAAGCACGCTTAACTTCGGAGTTCTGATGGGATCCGGTGCGTTAGTGCTGGTATGATCGCATCCGTCATTCATTGCACTCTAAAATCTATTAAACACAACCTTCCTCCCAACGCCCTAGCCCGCCCCCCGCTTTAAAACCCTCCACGCACCGACGCACGACGACGCCCGTCACGCCCATCCCCGACGCCACCATCCCATATCCTAATGACGCCTCAATCCGAACGTATTTTCCGCAAAAAAAAAAATAAATGAGTATATTTTTTTTTTTCAATTACGAGATCAAATTTCAACAAAAAGGAGGGATGCAACACGAGGACTTCCCAGGGGGTCACCCATCCTAGTACTACTCTCGCCCAAGCACGCTTAACTTCGGAGTTCTGATGGGATCCGGTGCGTTAGTGCTGGTATGATCGCATCCGTCATTCATTGCACTCTAAAATCTATTAAACACAACCTTCCTCCCAACGCCCTAGCCCGCCCCCCGCTTTAAAACCCTCCACGCACCGACGCACGACGACGCCCGTCACGCCCATCCCCGACGCCACCATCCCATATCCTAATGACGCCTCAATCCGAACGTATTTTCCGCAAAAAAAAAAATAAATGAGTATATTTTTTTTTTTCAATTACGAGATCAAATTTCAACAAAAAGGAGGGATGCAACACGAGGACTTCCCAGGGGGTCACCCATCCTAGTACTACTCTCGCCCAAGCACGCTTAACTTCGGAGTTCTGATGGGATCCGGTGCGTTAGTGCTGGTATGATCGCATCCGTCATTCATTGCACTCTAAAATCTATTAAACACAACCTTCCTCCCAACGCCCTAGCCCGCCCCCCGCTTTAAAACCCTCCACGCACCGACGCACGACGACGCCCGTCACGCCCATCCCCGACGCCACCATCCCATATCCTAATGACGCCTCAATCCGAACGTATTTTCCGCAAAAAAAAAAATAAATGAGTATATTTTTTTTTTTCAATTACGAGATCAAATTTCAACAAAAAGGAGGGATGCAACACGAGGACTTCCCAGGGGGTCACCCATCCTAGTACTACTCTCGCCCAAGCACGCTTAACTTCGGAGTTCTGATGGGATCCGGTGCGTTAGTGCTGGTATGATCGCATCCGTCATTCATTGCACTCTAAAATCTATTAAACACAACCTTCCTCCCAACGCCCTAGCCCGCCCCCCGCTTTAAAACCCTCCACGCACCGACGCACGACGACGCCCGTCACGCCCATCCCCGACGCCACCATCCCATATCCTAATGACGCCTCAATCCGAACGTATTTTCCGCAAAAAAAAAATAAATGAGTATATTTTTTTTTTTCAATTACGAGATCAAATTTCAACAAAAAGGAGGGATGCAACACGAGGACTTCCCAGGGGGTCACCCATCCTAGTACTACTCTCGCCCAAGCACGCTTAACTTCGGAGTTCTGATGGGATCCGGTGCGTTAGTGCTGGTATGATCGCATCCGTCATTCATTGCACTCTAAAATCTATTAAACACAACCTTCCTCCCAACGCCCTAGCCCGCCCCCCGCTTTAAAACCCTCCACGCACCGACGCACGACGACGCCCGTCACGCCCATCCCCGACGCCACCATCCCATATCCTAATGACGCCTCAATCCGAACGTATTTTCCGCAAAAAAAAAAATAAATGAGTATATTTTTTTTTTTCAATTACGAGATCAAATTTCAACAAAAAGGAGGGATGCAACACGAGGACTTCCCAGGGGGTCACCCATCCTAGTACTACTCTCGCCCAAGCACGCTTAACTTCGGAGTTCTGATGGGATCCGGTGCGTTAGTGCTGGTATGATCGCATCCGTCATTCATTGCACTCTAAAATCTATTAAACACAACCTTCCTCCCAACGCCCTAGCCCGCCCCCCGCTTTAAAACCCTCCACGCACCGACGCACGACGACGCCCGTCACGCCCATCCCCGACGCCACCATCCCATATCCTAATGACGCCTCAATCCGAACGTATTTTCCGCAAAAAAAAAATAAATGAGTATATTTTTTTTTTTCAATTACGAGATCAAATTTCAACAAAAAGGAGGGATGCAACACGAGGACTTCCCAGGGGGTCACCCATCCTAGTACTACTCTCGCCCAAGCACGCTTAACTTCGGAGTTCTGATGGGATCCGGTGCGTTAGTGCTGGTATGATCGCATCCGTCATTCATTGCACTCTAAAATCTATTAAACACAACCTTCCTCCCAACGCCCTAGCCCGCCCCCCGCTTTAAAACCCTCCACGCACCGACGCACGACGACGCCCGTCACGCCCATCCCCGACGCCACCATCCCATATCCTAATGACGCCTCAATCCGAACGTATTTTCCGCAAAAAAAAAATAAATGAGTATATTTTTTTTTTTCAATTACGAGATCAAATTTCAACAAAAAGGAGGGATGCAACACGAGGACTTCCCAGGGGGTCACCCATCCTAGTACTACTCTCGCCCAAGCACGCTTAACTTCGGAGTTCTGATGGGATCCGGTGCGTTAGTGCTGGTATGATCGCATCCGTCATTCATTGCACTCTAAAATCTATTAAACACAACCTTCCTCCCAACGCCCTAGCCCGCCCCCCGCTTTAAAACCCTCCACGCACCGACGCACGACGACGCCCGTCACGCCCATCCCCGACGCCACCATCCCATATCCTAATGACGCCTCAATCCGAACGTATTTTCCGCAAAAAAAAAAATAAATGAGTATATTTTTTTTTTTCAATTACGAGATCAAATTTCAACAAAAAGGAGGGATGCAACACGAGGACTTCCCAGGGGGTCACCCATCCTAGTACTACTCTCGCCCAAGCACGCTTAACTTCGGAGTTCTGATGGGATCCGGTGCGTTAGTGCTGGTATGATCGCATCCGTCATTCATTGCACTCTAAAATCTATTAAACACAACCTTCCTCCCAACGCCCTAGCCCGCCCCCCGCTTTAAAACCCTCCACGCACCGACGCACGACGACGCCCGTCACGCCCATCCCCGACGCCACCATCCCATATCCTAATGACGCCTCAATCCGAACGTATTTTCCGCAAAAAAAAAAATAAATGAGTATATTTTTTTTTTTCAATTACGAGATCAAATTTCAACAAAAAGGAGGGATGCAACACGAGGACTTCCCAGGGGGTCACCCATCCTAGTACTACTCTCGCCCAAGCACGCTTAACTTCGGAGTTCTGATGGGATCCGGTGCGTTAGTGCTGGTATGATCGCATCCGTCATTCATTGCACTCTAAAATCTATTAAACACAACCTTCCTCCCAACGCCCTAGCCCGCCCCCCGCTTTAAAACCCTCCACGCACCGACGCACGACGACGCCCGTCACGCCCATCCCCGACGCCACCATCCCATATCCTAATGACGCCTCAATCCGAACGTATTTTCCGCAAAAAAAAAAATAAATGAGTATATTTTTTTTTTTCAATTACGAGATCAAATTTCAACAAAAAGGAGGGATGCAACACGAGGACTTCCCAGGGGGTCACCCATCCTAGTACTACTCTCGCCCAAGCACGCTTAACTTCGGAGTTCTGATGGGATCCGGTGCGTTAGTGCTGGTATGATCGCATCCGTCATTCATTGCACTCTAAAATCTATTAAACACAACCTTCCTCCCAACGCCCTAGCCCGCCCCCCGCTTTAAAACCCTCCACGCACCGACGCACGACGACGCCCGTCACGCCCATCCCCGACGCCACCATCCCATATCCTAATGACGCCTCAATCCGAACGTATTTTCCGCAAAAAAAAAAATAAATGAGTATATTTTTTTTTTTCAATTACGAGATCAAATTTCAACAAAAAGGAGGGATGCAACACGAGGACTTCCCAGGGGGTCACCCATCCTAGTACTACTCTCGCCCAAGCACGCTTAACTTCGGAGTTCTGATGGGATCCGGTGCGTTAGTGCTGGTATGATCGCATCCGTCATTCATTGCACTCTAAAATCTATTAAACACAACCTTCCTCCCAACGCCCTAGCCCGCCCCCCGCTTTAAAACCCTCCACGCACCGACGCACGACGACGCCCGTCACGCCCATCCCCGACGCCACCATCCCATATCCTAATGACGCCTCAATCCGAACGTATTTTCCGCAAAAAAAAAAATAAATGAGTATATTTTTTTTTTTCAATTACGAGATCAAATTTCAACAAAAAGGAGGGATGCAACACGAGGACTTCCCAGGGGGTCACCCATCCTAGTACTACTCTCGCCCAAGCACGCTTAACTTCGGAGTTCTGATGGGATCCGGTGCGTTAGTGCTGGTATGATCGCATCCGTCATTCATTGCACTCTAAAATCTATTAAACACAACCTTCCTCCCAACGCCCTAGCCCGCCCCCCGCTTTAAAACCCTCCACGCACCGACGCACGACGACGCCCGTCACGCCCATCCCCGACGCCACCATCCCATATCCTAATGACGCCTCAATCCGAACGTATTTTCCGCAAAAAAAAAAATAAATGAGTATATTTTTTTTTTTCAATTACGAGATCAAATTTCAACAAAAAGGAGGGATGCAACACGAGGACTTCCCAGGGGGTCACCCATCCTAGTACTACTCTCGCCCAAGCACGCTTAACTTCGGAGTTCTGATGGGATCCGGTGCGTTAGTGCTGGTATGATCGCATCCGTCATTCATTGCACTCTAAAATCTATTAAACACAACCTTCCTCCCAACGCCCTAGCCCGCCCCCCGCTTTAAAACCCTCCACGCACCGACGCACGACGACGCCCGTCACGCCCATCCCCGACGCCACCATCCCATATCCTAATGACGCCTCAATCCGAACGTATTTTCCGCAAAAAAAAAAATAAATGAGTATATTTTTTTTTTTCAATTACGAGATCAAATTTCAACAAAAAGGAGGGATGCAACACGAGGACTTCCCAGGGGGTCACCCATCCTAGTACTACTCTCGCCCAAGCACGCTTAACTTCGGAGTTCTGATGGGATCCGGTGCGTTAGTGCTGGTATGATCGCATCCGTCATTCATTGCACTCTAAAATCTATTAAACACAACCTTCCTCCCAACGCCCTAGCCCGCCCCCCGCTTTAAAACCCTCCACGCACCGACGCACGACGACGCCCGTCACGCCCATCCCCGACGCCACCATCCCATATCCTAATGACGCCTCAATCCGAACGTATTTTCCGCAAAAAAAAAAATAAATGAGTATATTTTTTTTTTTCAATTACGAGATCAAATTTCAACAAAAAGGAGGGATGCAACACGAGGACTTCCCAGGGGGTCACCCATCCTAGTACTACTCTCGCCCAAGCACGCTTAACTTCGGAGTTCTGATGGGATCCGGTGCGTTAGTGCTGGTATGATCGCATCCGTCATTCATTGCACTCTAAAATCTATTAAACACAACCTTCCTCCCAACGCCCTAGCCCGCCCCCCGCTTTAAAACCCTCCACGCACCGACGCACGACGACGCCCGTCACGCCCATCCCCGACGCCACCATCCCATATCCTAATGACGCCTCAATCCGAACGTATTTTCCGCAAAAAAAAAAATAAATGAGTATATTTTTTTTTTTCAATTACGAGATCAAATTTCAACAAAAAGGAGGGATGCAACACGAGGACTTCCCAGGGGGTCACCCATCCTAGTACTACTCTCGCCCAAGCACGCTTAACTTCGGAGTTCTGATGGGATCCGGTGCGTTAGTGCTGGTATGATCGCATCCGTCATTCATTGCACTCTAAAATCTATTAAACACAACCTTCCTCCCAACGCCCTAGCCCGCCCCCCGCTTTAAAACCCTCCACGCACCGACGCACGACGACGCCCGTCACGCCCATCCCCGACGCCACCATCCCATATCCTAATGACGCCTCAATCCGAACGTATTTTCCGCAAAAAAAAAAATAAATGAGTATATTTTTTTTTTTCAATTACGAGATCAAATTTCAACAAAAAGGAGGGATGCAACACGAGGACTTCCCAGGGGGTCACCCATCCTAGTACTACTCTCGCCCAAGCACGCTTAACTTCGGAGTTCTGATGGGATCCGGTGCGTTAGTGCTGGTATGATCGCATCCGTCATTCATTGCACTCTAAAATCTATTAAACACAACCTTCCTCCCAACGCCCTAGCCCGCCCCCCGCTTTAAAACCCTCCACGCACCGACGCACGACGACGCCCGTCACGCCCATCCCCGACGCCACCATCCCATATCCTAATGACGCCTCAATCCGAACGTATTTTCCGCAAAAAAAAAAATAAATGAGTATATTTTTTTTTTTCAATTACGAGATCAAATTTCAACAAAAAGGAGGGATGCAACACGAGGACTTCCCAGGGGGTCACCCATCCTAGTACTACTCTCGCCCAAGCACGCTTAACTTCGGAGTTCTGATGGGATCCGGTGCGTTAGTGCTGGTATGATCGCATCCGTCATTCATTGCACTCTAAAATCTATTAAACACAACCTTCCTCCCAACGCCCTAGCCCGCCCCCCGCTTTAAAACCCTCCACGCACCGACGCACGACGACGCCCGTCACGCCCATCCCCGACGCCACCATCCCATATCCTAATGACGCCTCAATCCGAACGTATTTTCCGCAAAAAAAAAAATAAATGAGTATATTTTTTTTTTTCAATTACGAGATCAAATTTCAACAAAAAGGAGGGATGCAACACGAGGACTTCCCAGGGGGTCACCCATCCTAGTACTACTCTCGCCCAAGCACGCTTAACTTCGGAGTTCTGATGGGATCCGGTGCGTTAGTGCTGGTATGATCGCATCCGTCATTCATTGCACTCTAAAATCTATTAAACACAACCTTCCTCCCAACGCCCTAGCCCGCCCCCCGCTTTAAAACCCTCCACGCACCGACGCACGACGACGCCCGTCACGCCCATCCCCGACGCCACCATCCCATATCCTAATGACGCCTCAATCCGAACGTATTTTCCGCAAAAAAAAAAATAAATGAGTATATTTTTTTTTTTCAATTACGAGATCAAATTTCAACAAAAAGGAGGGATGCAACACGAGGACTTCCCAGGGGGTCACCCATCCTAGTACTACTCTCGCCCAAGCACGCTTAACTTCGGAGTTCTGATGGGATCCGGTGCGTTAGTGCTGGTATGATCGCATCCGTCATTCATTGCACTCTAAAATCTATTAAACACAACCTTCCTCCCAACGCCCTAGCCCGCCCCCCGCTTTAAAACCCTCCACGCACCGACGCACGACGACGCCCGTCACGCCCATCCCCGACGCCACCATCCCATATCCTCCTAATGACGCCTCAATCCGAACGTATTTTCCGCAAAAAAAAAAATAAATGAGTATATTTTTTTTTTTCAATTACGAGATCAAATTTCAACAAAAAGGAGGGATGCAACACGAGGACTTCCCAGGGGGTCACCCATCCTAGTACTACTCTCGCCCAAGCACGCTTAACTTCGGAGTTCTGATGGGATCCGGTGCGTTAGTGCTGGTATGATCGCATCCGTCATTCATTGCACTCTAAAATCTATTAAACACAACCTTCCTCCCAACGCCCTAGCCCGCCCCCCGCTTTAAAACCCTCCACGCACCGACGCACGACGACGCCCGTCACGCCCATCCCCGACGCCACCATCCCATATCCTAATGACGCCTCAATCCGAACGTATTTTCCGCAAAAAAAAAAATAAATGAGTATATTTTTTTTTTTCAATTACGAGATCAAATTTCAACAAAAAGGAGGGATGCAACACGAGGACTTCCCAGGGGGTCACCCATCCTAGTACTACTCTCGCCCAAGCACGCTTAACTTCGGAGTTCTGATGGGATCCGGTGCGTTAGTGCTGGTATGATCGCATCCGTCATTCATTGCACTCTAAAATCTATTAAACACAACCTTCCTCCCAACGCCCTAGCCCGCCCCCCGCTTTAAAACCCTCCACGCACCGACGCACGACGACGCCCGTCACGCCCATCCCCGACGCCACCATCCCATATCCTAATGACGCCTCAATCCGAACGTATTTTCCGCAAAAAAAAAAATAAATGAGTATATTTTTTTTTTTCAATTACGAGATCAAATTTCAACAAAAAGGAGGGATGCAACACGAGGACTTCCCAGGGGGTCACCCATCCTAGTACTACTCTCGCCCAAGCACGCTTAACTTCGGAGTTCTGATGGGATCCGGTGCGTTAGTGCTGGTATGATCGCATCCGTCATTCATTGCACTCTAAAATCTATTAAACACAACCTTCCTCCCAACGCCCTAGCCCGCCCCCCGCTTTAAAACCCTCCACGCACCGACGCACGACGACGCCCGTCACGCCCATCCCCGACGCCACCATCCCATATCCTAATGACGCCTCAATCCGAACGTATTTTCCGCAAAAAAAAAAATAAATGAGTATATTTTTTTTTTTCAATTACGAGATCAAATTTCAACAAAAAGGAGGGATGCAACACGAGGACTTCCCAGGGGGTCACCCATCCTAGTACTACTCTCGCCCAAGCACGCTTAACTTCGGAGTTCTGATGGGATCCGGTGCGTTAGTGCTGGTATGATCGCATCCGTCATTCATTGCACTCTAAAATCTATTAAACACAACCTTCCTCCCAACGCCCTAGCCCGCCCCCCGCTTTAAAACCCTCCACGCACCGACGCACGACGACGCCCGTCACGCCCATCCCCGACGCCACCATCCCATATCCTAATGACGCCTCAATCCGAACGTATTTTCCGCAAAAAAAAAAATAAATGAGTATATTTTTTTTTTTCAATTACGAGATCAAATTTCAACAAAAAGGAGGGATGCAACACGAGGACTTCCCAGGGGGTCACCCATCCTAGTACTACTCTCGCCCAAGCACGCTTAACTTCGGAGTTCTGATGGGATCCGGTGCGTTAGTGCTGGTATGATCGCATCCGTCATTCATTGCACTCTAAAATCTATTAAACACAACCTTCCTCCCAACGCCCTAGCCCGCCCCCCGCTTTAAAACCCTCCACGCACCGACGCACGACGACGCCCGTCACGCCCATCCCCGACGCCACCATCCCATATCCTAATGACGCCTCAATCCGAACGTATTTTCCGCAAAAAAAAAAATAAATGAGTATATTTTTTTTTTTCAATTACGAGATCAAATTTCAACAAAAAGGAGGGATGCAACACGAGGACTTCCCAGGGGGTCACCCATCCTAGTACTACTCTCGCCCAAGCACGCTTAACTTCGGAGTTCTGATGGGATCCGGTGCGTTAGTGCTGGTATGATCGCATCCGTCATTCATTGCACTCTAAAATCTATTAAACACAACCTTCCTCCCAACGCCCTAGCCCGCCCCCCGCTTTAAAACCCTCCACGCACCGACGCACGACGACGCCCGTCACGCCCATCCCCGACGCCACCATCCCATATCCTAATGACGCCTCAATCCGAACGTATTTTCCGCAAAAAAAAAAATAAATGAGTATATTTTTTTTTTTCAATTACGAGATCAAATTTCAACAAAAAGGAGGGATGCAACACGAGGACTTCCCAGGGGGTCACCCATCCTAGTACTACTCTCGCCCAAGCACGCTTAACTTCGGAGTTCTGATGGGATCCGGTGCGTTAGTGCTGGTATGATCGCATCCGTCATTCATTGCACTCTAAAATCTATTAAACACAACCTTCCTCCCAACGCCCTAGCCCGCCCCCCGCTTTAAAACCCTCCACGCACCGACGCACGACGACGCCCGTCACGCCCATCCCCGACGCCACCATCCCATATCCTAATGACGCCTCAATCCGAACGTATTTTCCGCAAAAAAAAAAATAAATGAGTATATTTTTTTTTTTCAATTACGAGATCAAATTTCAACAAAAAGGAGGGATGCAACACGAGGACTTCCCAGGGGGTCACCCATCCTAGTACTACTCTCGCCCAAGCACGCTTAACTTCGGAGTTCTGATGGGATCCGGTGCGTTAGTGCTGGTATGATCGCATCCGTCATTCATTGCACTCTAAAATCTATTAAACACAACCTTCCTCCCAACGCCCTAGCCCGCCCCCCGCTTTAAAACCCTCCACGCACCGACGCACGACGACGCCCGTCACGCCCATCCCCGACGCCACCATCCCATATCCTAATGACGCCTCAATCCGAACGTATTTTCCGCAAAAAAAAAAATAAATGAGTATATTTTTTTTTTTCAATTACGAGATCAAATTTCAACAAAAAGGAGGGATGCAACACGAGGACTTCCCAGGGGGTCACCCATCCTAGTACTACTCTCGCCCAAGCACGCTTAACTTCGGAGTTCTGATGGGATCCGGTGCGTTAGTGCTGGTATGATCGCATCCGTCATTCATTGCACTCTAAAATCTATTAAACACAACCTTCCTCCCAACGCCCTAGCCCGCCCCCCGCTTTAAAACCCTCCACGCACCGACGCACGACGACGCCCGTCACGCCCATCCCCGACGCCACCATCCCATATCCTAATGACGCCTCAATCCGAACGTATTTTCCGCAAAAAAAAAAATAAATGAGTATATTTTTTTTTTTCAATTACGAGATCAAATTTCAACAAAAAGGAGGGATGCAACACGAGGACTTCCCAGGGGGTCACCCATCCTAGTACTACTCTCGCCCAAGCACGCTTAACTTCGGAGTTCTGATGGGATCCGGTGCGTTAGTGCTGGTATGATCGCATCCGTCATTCATTGCACTCTAAAATCTATTAAACACAACCTTCCTCCCAACGCCCTAGCCCGCCCCCCGCTTTAAAACCCTCCACGCACCGACGCACGACGACGCCCGTCACGCCCATCCCCGACGCCACCATCCCATATCCTAATGACGCCTCAATCCGAACGTATTTTCCGCAAAAAAAAAAATAAATGAGTATATTTTTTTTTTTCAATTACGAGATCAAATTTCAACAAAAAGGAGGGATGCAACACGAGGACTTCCCAGGGGGTCACCCATCCTAGTACTACTCTCGCCCAAGCACGCTTAACTTCGGAGTTCTGATGGGATCCGGTGCGTTAGTGCTGGTATGATCGCATCCGTCATTCATTGCACTCTAAAATCTATTAAACACAACCTTCCTCCCAACGCCCTAGCCCGCCCCCCGCTTTAAAACCCTCCACGCACCGACGCACGACGACGCCCGTCACGCCCATCCCCGACGCCACCATCCCATATCCTAATGACGCCTCAATCCGAACGTATTTTCCGCAAAAAAAAAAATAAATGAGTATATTTTTTTTTTTCAATTACGAGATCAAATTTCAACAAAAAGGAGGGATGCAACACGAGGACTTCCCAGGGGGTCACCCATCCTAGTACTACTCTCGCCCAAGCACGCTTAACTTCGGAGTTCTGATGGGATCCGGTGCGTTAGTGCTGGTATGATCGCATCCGTCATTCATTGCACTCTAAAATCTATTAAACACAACCTTCCTCCCAACGCCCTAGCCCGCCCCCCGCTTTAAAACCCTCCACGCACCGACGCACGACGACGCCCGTCACGCCCATCCCCGACGCCACCATCCCATATCCTAATGACGCCTCAATCCGAACGTATTTTCCGCAAAAAAAAAAATAAATGAGTATATTTTTTTTTTTCAATTACGAGATCAAATTTCAACAAAAAGGAGGGATGCAACACGAGGACTTCCCAGGGGGTCACCCATCCTAGTACTACTCTCGCCCAAGCACGCTTAACTTCGGAGTTCTGATGGGATCCGGTGCGTTAGTGCTGGTATGATCGCATCCGTCATTCATTGCACTCTAAAATCTATTAAACACAACCTTCCTCCCAACGCCCTAGCCCGCCCCCCGCTTTAAAACCCTCCACGCACCGACGCACGACGACGCCCGTCACGCCCATCCCCGACGCCACCATCCCATATCCTAATGACGCCTCAATCCGAACGTATTTTCCGCAAAAAAAAAAATAAATGAGTATATTTTTTTTTTTCAATTACGAGATCAAATTTCAACAAAAAGGAGGGATGCAACACGAGGACTTCCCAGGGGGTCACCCATCCTAGTACTACTCTCGCCCAAGCACGCTTAACTTCGGAGTTCTGATGGGATCCGGTGCGTTAGTGCTGGTATGATCGCATCCGTCATTCATTGCACTCTAAAATCTATTAAACACAACCTTCCTCCCAACGCCCTAGCCCGCCCCCCGCTTTAAAACCCTCCACGCACCGACGCACGACGACGCCCGTCACGCCCATCCCCGACGCCACCATCCCATATCCTAATGACGCCTCAATCCGAACGTATTTTCCGCAAAAAAAAAAATAAATGAGTATATTTTTTTTTTTCAATTACGAGATCAAATTTCAACAAAAAGGAGGGATGCAACACGAGGACTTCCCAGGGGGTCACCCATCCTAGTACTACTCTCGCCCAAGCACGCTTAACTTCGGAGTTCTGATGGGATCCGGTGCGTTAGTGCTGGTATGATCGCATCCGTCATTCATTGCACTCTAAAATCTATTAAACACAACCTTCCTCCCAACGCCCTAGCCCGCCCCCCGCTTTAAAACCCTCCACGCACCGACGCACGACGACGCCCGTCACGCCCATCCCCGACGCCACCATCCCATATCCTAATGACGCCTCAATCCGAACGTATTTTCCGCAAAAAAAAAAATAAATGAGTATATTTTTTTTTTTCAATTACGAGATCAAATTTCAACAAAAAGGAGGGATGCAACACGAGGACTTCCCAGGGGGTCACCCATCCTAGTACTACTCTCGCCCAAGCACGCTTAACTTCGGAGTTCTGATGGGATCCGGTGCGTTAGTGCTGGTATGATCGCATCCGTCATTCATTGCACTCTAAAATCTATTAAACACAACCTTCCTCCCAACGCCCTAGCCCGCCCCCCGCTTTAAAACCCTCCACGCACCGACGCACGACGACGCCCGTCACGCCCATCCCCGACGCCACCATCCCATATCCTAATGACGCCTCAATCCGAACGTATTTTCCGCAAAAAAAAAAATAAATGAGTATATTTTTTTTTTTCAATTACGAGATCAAATTTCAACAAAAAGGAGGGATGCAACACGAGGACTTCCCAGGGGGTCACCCATCCTAGTACTACTCTCGCCCAAGCACGCTTAACTTCGGAGTTCTGATGGGATCCGGTGCGTTAGTGCTGGTATGATCGCATCCGTCATTCATTGCACTCTAAAATCTATTAAACACAACCTTCCTCCCAACGCCCTAGCCCGCCCCCCGCTTTAAAACCCTCCACGCACCGACGCACGACGACGCCCGTCACGCCCATCCCCGACGCCACCATCCCATATCCTAATGACGCCTCAATCCGAACGTATTTTCCGCAAAAAAAAAAATAAATGAGTATATTTTTTTTTTTCAATTACGAGATCAAATTTCAACAAAAAGGAGGGATGCAACACGAGGACTTCCCAGGGGGTCACCCATCCTAGTACTACTCTCGCCCAAGCACGCTTAACTTCGGAGTTCTGATGGGATCCGGTGCGTTAGTGCTGGTATGATCGCATCCGTCATTCATTGCACTCTAAAATCTATTAAACACAACCTTCCTCCCAACGCCCTAGCCCGCCCCCCGCTTTAAAACCCTCCACGCACCGACGCACGACGACGCCCGTCACGCCCATCCCCGACGCCACCATCCCATATCCTAATGACGCCTCAATCCGAACGTATTTTCCGCAAAAAAAAAAATAAATGAGTATATTTTTTTTTTTCAATTACGAGATCAAATTTCAACAAAAAGGAGGGATGCAACACGAGGACTTCCCAGGGGGTCACCCATCCTAGTACTACTCTCGCCCAAGCACGCTTAACTTCGGAGTTCTGATGGGATCCGGTGCGTTAGTGCTGGTATGATCGCATCCGTCATTCATTGCACTCTAAAATCTATTAAACACAACCTTCCTCCCAACGCCCTAGCCCGCCCCCCGCTTTAAAACCCTCCACGCACCGACGCACGACGACGCCCGTCACGCCCATCCCCGACGCCACCATCCCATATCCTAATGACGCCTCAATCCGAACGTATTTTCCGCAAAAAAAAAAATAAATGAGTATATTTTTTTTTTTCAATTACGAGATCAAATTTCAACAAAAAGGAGGGATGCAACACGAGGACTTCCCAGGGGGTCACCCATCCTAGTACTACTCTCGCCCAAGCACGCTTAACTTCGGAGTTCTGATGGGATCCGGTGCGTTAGTGCTGGTATGATCGCATCCGTCATTCATTGCACTCTAAAATCTATTAAACACAACCTTCCTCCCAACGCCCTAGCCCGCCCCCCGCTTTAAAACCCTCCACGCACCGACGCACGACGACGCCCGTCACGCCCATCCCCGACGCCACCATCCCATATCCTAATGACGCCTCAATCCGAACGTATTTTCCGCAAAAAAAAAAATAAATGAGTATATTTTTTTTTTTCAATTACGAGATCAAATTTCAACAAAAAGGAGGGATGCAACACGAGGACTTCCCAGGGGGTCACCCATCCTAGTACTACTCTCGCCCAAGCACGCTTAACTTCGGAGTTCTGATGGGATCCGGTGCGTTAGTGCTGGTATGATCGCATCCGTCATTCATTGCACTCTAAAATCTATTAAACACAACCTTCCTCCCAACGCCCTAGCCCGCCCCCCGCTTTAAAACCCTCCACGCACCGACGCACGACGACGCCCGTCACGCCCATCCCCGACGCCACCATCCCATATCCTAATGACGCCTCAATCCGAACGTATTTTCCGCAAAAAAAAAAATAAATGAGTATATTTTTTTTTTTCAATTACGAGATCAAATTTCAACAAAAAGGAGGGATGCAACACGAGGACTTCCCAGGGGGTCACCCATCCTAGTACTACTCTCGCCCAAGCACGCTTAACTTCGGAGTTCTGATGGGATCCGGTGCGTTAGTGCTGGTATGATCGCATCCGTCATTCATTGCACTCTAAAATCTATTAAACACAACCTTCCTCCCAACGCCCTAGCCCGCCCCCCGCTTTAAAACCCTCCACGCACCGACGCACGACGACGCCCGTCACGCCCATCCCCGACGCCACCATCCCATATCCTAATGACGCCTCAATCCGAACGTATTTTCCGCAAAAAAAAAAATAAATGAGTATATTTTTTTTTTTCAATTACGAGATCAAATTTCAACAAAAAGGAGGGATGCAACACGAGGACTTCCCAGGGGGTCACCCATCCTAGTACTACTCTCGCCCAAGCACGCTTAACTTCGGAGTTCTGATGGGATCCGGTGCGTTAGTGCTGGTATGATCGCATCCGTCATTCATTGCACTCTAAAATCTATTAAACACAACCTTCCTCCCAACGCCCTAGCCCGCCCCCCGCTTTAAAACCCTCCACGCACCGACGCACGACGACGCCCGTCACGCCCATCCCCGACGCCACCATCCCATATCCTAATGACGCCTCAATCCGAACGTATTTTCCGCAAAAAAAAAAATAAATGAGTATATTTTTTTTTTTCAATTACGAGATCAAATTTCAACAAAAAGGAGGGATGCAACACGAGGACTTCCCAGGGGGTCACCCATCCTAGTACTACTCTCGCCCAAGCACGCTTAACTTCGGAGTTCTGATGGGATCCGGTGCGTTAGTGCTGGTATGATCGCATCCGTCATTCATTGCACTCTAAAATCTATTAAACACAACCTTCCTCCCAACGCCCTAGCCCGCCCCCCGCTTTAAAACCCTCCACGCACCGACGCACGACGACGCCCGTCACGCCCATCCCCGACGCCACCATCCCATATCCTAATGACGCCTCAATCCGAACGTATTTTCCGCAAAAAAAAAAATAAATGAGTATATTTTTTTTTTTCAATTACGAGATCAAATTTCAACAAAAAGGAGGGATGCAACACGAGGACTTCCCAGGGGGTCACCCATCCTAGTACTACTCTCGCCCAAGCACGCTTAACTTCGGAGTTCTGATGGGATCCGGTGCGTTAGTGCTGGTATGATCGCATCCGTCATTCATTGCACTCTAAAATCTATTAAACACAACCTTCCTCCCAACGCCCTAGCCCGCCCCCCGCTTTAAAACCCTCCACGCACCGACGCACGACGACGCCCGTCACGCCCATCCCCGACGCCACCATCCCATATCCTAATGACGCCTCAATCCGAACGTATTTTCCGCAAAAAAAATAATAAATGAGTATATTTTTTTTTTTCAATTACGAGATCAAATTTCAACAAAAAGGAGGGATGCAACACGAGGACTTCCCAGGGGGTCACCCATCCTAGTACTACTCTCGCCCAAGCACGCTTAACTTCGGAGTTCTGATGGGATCCGGTGCGTTAGTGCTGGTATGATCGCATCCGTCATTCATTGCACTCTAAAATCTATTAAACACAACCTTCCTCCCAACGCCCTAGCCCGCCCCCCGCTTTAAAACCCTCCACGCACCGACGCACGACGACGCCCGTCACGCCCATCCCCGACGCCACCATCCCATATCCTAATGACGCCTCAATCCGAACGTATTTTCCGCAAAAAAAAAAATAAATGAGTATATTTTTTTTTTTCAATTACGAGATCAAATTTCAACAAAAAGGAGGGATGCAACACGAGGACTTCCCAGGGGGTCACCCATCCTAGTACTACTCTCGCCCAAGCACGCTTAACTTCGGAGTTCTGATGGGATCCGGTGCGTTAGTGCTGGTATGATCGCATCCGTCATTCATTGCACTCTAAAATCTATTAAACACAACCTTCCTCCCAACGCCCTAGCCCGCCCCCCGCTTTAAAACCCTCCACGCACCGACGCACGACGACGCCCGTCACGCCCATCCCCGACGCCACCATCCCATATCCTAATGACGCCTCAATCCGAACGTATTTTCCGCAAAAAAAAAAATAAATGAGTATATTTTTTTTTTTCAATTACGAGATCAAATTTCAACAAAAAGGAGGGATGCAACACGAGGACTTCCCAGGGGGTCACCCATCCTAGTACTACTCTCGCCCAAGCACGCTTAACTTCGGAGTTCTGATGGGATCCGGTGCGTTAGTGCTGGTATGATCGCATCCGTCATTCATTGCACTCTAAAATCTATTAAACACAACCTTCCTCCCAACGCCCTAGCCCGCCCCCCGCTTTAAAACCCTCCACGCACCGACGCACGACGACGCCCGTCACGCCCATCCCCGACGCCACCATCCCATATCCTAATGACGCCTCAATCCGAACGTATTTTCCGCAAAAAAAAAAATAAATGAGTATATTTTTTTTTTTCAATTACGAGATCAAATTTCAACAAAAAGGAGGGATGCAACACGAGGACTTCCCAGGGGGTCACCCATCCTAGTACTACTCTCGCCCAAGCACGCTTAACTTCGGAGTTCTGATGGGATCCGGTGCGTTAGTGCTGGTATGATCGCATCCGTCATTCATTGCACTCTAAAATCTATTAAACACAACCTTCCTCCCAACGCCCTAGCCCGCCCCCCGCTTTAAAACCCTCCACGCACCGACGCACGACGACGCCCGTCACGCCCATCCCCGACGCCACCATCCCATATCCTAATGACGCCTCAATCCGAACGTATTTTCCGCAAAAAAAAAAATAAATGAGTATATTTTTTTTTTTCAATTACGAGATCAAATTTCAACAAAAAGGAGGGATGCAACACGAGGACTTCCCAGGGGGTCACCCATCCTAGTACTACTCTCGCCCAAGCACGCTTAACTTCGGAGTTCTGATGGGATCCGGTGCGTTAGTGCTGGTATGATCGCATCCGTCATTCATTGCACTCTAAAATCTATTAAACACAACCTTCCTCCCAACGCCCTAGCCCGCCCCCCGCTTTAAAACCCTCCACGCACCGACGCACGACGACGCCCGTCACGCCCATCCCCGACGCCACCATCCCATATCCTAATGACGCCTCAATCCGAACGTATTTTCCGCAAAAAAAAAAATAAATGAGTATATTTTTTTTTTTCAATTACGAGATCAAATTTCAACAAAAAGGAGGGATGCAACACGAGGACTTCCCAGGGGGTCACCCATCCTAGTACTACTCTCGCCCAAGCACGCTTAACTTCGGAGTTCTGATGGGATCCGGTGCGTTAGTGCTGGTATGATCGCATCCGTCATTCATTGCACTCTAAAATCTATTAAACACAACCTTCCTCCCAACGCCCTAGCCCGCCCCCCGCTTTAAAACCCTCCACGCACCGACGCACGACGACGCCCGTCACGCCCATCCCCGACGCCACCATCCCATATCCTAATGACGCCTCAATCCGAACGTATTTTCCGCAAAAAAAAAAATAAATGAGTATATTTTTTTTTTTCAATTACGAGATCAAATTTCAACAAAAAGGAGGGATGCAACACGAGGACTTCCCAGGGGGTCACCCATCCTAGTACTACTCTCGCCCAAGCACGCTTAACTTCGGAGTTCTGATGGGATCCGGTGCGTTAGTGCTGGTATGATCGCATCCGTCATTCATTGCACTCTAAAATCTATTAAACACAACCTTCCTCCCAACGCCCTAGCCCGCCCCCCGCTTTAAAACCCTCCACGCACCGACGCACGACGACGCCCGTCACGCCCATCCCCGACGCCACCATCCCATATCCTAATGACGCCTCAATCCGAACGTATTTTCCGCAAAAAAAAAAATAAATGAGTATATTTTTTTTTTTCAATTACGAGATCAAATTTCAACAAAAAGGAGGGATGCAACACGAGGACTTCCCAGGGGGTCACCCATCCTAGTACTACTCTCGCCCAAGCACGCTTAACTTCGGAGTTCTGATGGGATCCGGTGCGTTAGTGCTGGTATGATCGCATCCGTCATTCATTGCACTCTAAAATCTATTAAACACAACCTTCCTCCCAACGCCCTAGCCCGCCCCCCGCTTTAAAACCCTCCACGCACCGACGCACGACGACGCCCGTCACGCCCATCCCCGACGCCACCATCCCATATCCTAATGACGCCTCAATCCGAACGTATTTTCCGCAAAAAAAAAAATAAATGAGTATATTTTTTTTTTTCAATTACGAGATCAAATTTCAACAAAAAGGAGGGATGCAACACGAGGACTTCCCAGGGGGTCACCCATCCTAGTACTACTCTCGCCCAAGCACGCTTAACTTCGGAGTTCTGATGGGATCCGGTGCGTTAGTGCTGGTATGATCGCATCCGTCATTCATTGCACTCTAAAATCTATTAAACACAACCTTCCTCCCAACGCCCTAGCCCGCCCCCCGCTTTAAAACCCTCCACGCACCGACGCACGACGACGCCCGTCACGCCCATCCCCGACGCCACCATCCCATATCCTAATGACGCCTCAATCCGAACGTATTTTCCGCAAAAAAAAAAATAAATGAGTATATTTTTTTTTTTCAATTACGAGATCAAATTTCAACAAAAAGGAGGGATGCAACACGAGGACTTCCCAGGGGGTCACCCATCCTAGTACTACTCTCGCCCAAGCACGCTTAACTTCGGAGTTCTGATGGGATCCGGTGCGTTAGTGCTGGTATGATCGCATCCGTCATTCATTGCACTCTAAAATCTATTAAACACAACCTTCCTCCCAACGCCCTAGCCCGCCCCCCGCTTTAAAACCCTCCACGCACCGACGCACGACGACGCCCGTCACGCCCATCCCCGACGCCACCATCCCATATCCTAATGACGCCTCAATCCGAACGTATTTTCCGCAAAAAAAAAAATAAATGAGTATATTTTTTTTTTTCAATTACGAGATCAAATTTCAACAAAAAGGAGGGATGCAACACGAGGACTTCCCAGGGGGTCACCCATCCTAGTACTACTCTCGCCCAAGCACGCTTAACTTCGGAGTTCTGATGGGATCCGGTGCGTTAGTGCTGGTATGATCGCATCCGTCATTCATTGCACTCTAAAATCTATTAAACACAACCTTCCTCCCAACGCCCTAGCCCGCCCCCCGCTTTAAAACCCTCCACGCACCGACGCACGACGACGCCCGTCACGCCCATCCCCGACGCCACCATCCCATATCCTAATGACGCCTCAATCCGAACGTATTTTCCGCAAAAAAAAAAATAAATGAGTATATTTTTTTTTTTCAATTACGAGATCAAATTTCAACAAAAAGGAGGGATGCAACACGAGGACTTCCCAGGGGGTCACCCATCCTAGTACTACTCTCGCCCAAGCACGCTTAACTTCGGAGTTCTGATGGGATCCGGTGCGTTAGTGCTGGTATGATCGCATCCGTCATTCATTGCACTCTAAAATCTATTAAACACAACCTTCCTCCCAACGCCCTAGCCCGCCCCCCGCTTTAAAACCCTCCACGCACCGACGCACGACGACGCCCGTCACGCCCATCCCCGACGCCACCATCCCATATCCTAATGACGCCTCAATCCGAACGTATTTTCCGCAAAAAAAAAAATAAATGAGTATATTTTTTTTTTTCAATTACGAGATCAAATTTCAACAAAAAGGAGGGATGCAACACGAGGACTTCCCAGGGGGTCACCCATCCTAGTACTACTCTCGCCCAAGCACGCTTAACTTCGGAGTTCTGATGGGATCCGGTGCGTTAGTGCTGGTATGATCGCATCCGTCATTCATTGCACTCTAAAATCTATTAAACACAACCTTCCTCCCAACGCCCTAGCCCGCCCCCCGCTTTAAAACCCTCCACGCACCGACGCACGACGACGCCCGTCACGCCCATCCCCGACGCCACCATCCCATATCCTAATGACGCCTCAATCCGAACGTATTTTCCGCAAAAAAAAAAATAAATGAGTATATTTTTTTTTTTCAATTACGAGATCAAATTTCAACAAAAAGGAGGGATGCAACACGAGGACTTCCCAGGGGGTCACCCATCCTAGTACTACTCTCGCCCAAGCACGCTTAACTTCGGAGTTCTGATGGGATCCGGTGCGTTAGTGCTGGTATGATCGCATCCGTCATTCATTGCACTCTAAAATCTATTAAACACAACCTTCCTCCCAACGCCCTAGCCCGCCCCCCGCTTTAAAACCCTCCACGCACCGACGCACGACGACGCCCGTCACGCCCATCCCCGACGCCACCATCCCATATCCTAATGACGCCTCAATCCGAACGTATTTTCCGCAAAAAAAAAAATAAATGAGTATATTTTTTTTTTTCAATTACGAGATCAAATTTCAACAAAAAGGAGGGATGCAACACGAGGACTTCCCAGGGGGTCACCCATCCTAGTACTACTCTCGCCCAAGCACGCTTAACTTCGGAGTTCTGATGGGATCCGGTGCGTTAGTGCTGGTATGATCGCATCCGTCATTCATTGCACTCTAAAATCTATTAAACACAACCTTCCTCCCAACGCCCTAGCCCGCCCCCCGCTTTAAAACCCTCCACGCACCGACGCACGACGACGCCCGTCACGCCCATCCCCGACGCCACCATCCCATATCCTAATGACGCCTCAATCCGAACGTATTTTCCGCAAAAAAAAAAATAAATGAGTATATTTTTTTTTTTCAATTACGAGATCAAATTTCAACAAAAAGGAGGGATGCAACACGAGGACTTCCCAGGGGGTCACCCATCCTAGTACTACTCTCGCCCAAGCACGCTTAACTTCGGAGTTCTGATGGGATCCGGTGCGTTAGTGCTGGTATGATCGCATCCGTCATTCATTGCACTCTAAAATCTATTAAACACAACCTTCCTCCCAACGCCCTAGCCCGCCCCCCGCTTTAAAACCCTCCACGCACCGACGCACGACGACGCCCGTCACGCCCATCCCCGACGCCACCATCCCATATCCTAATGACGCCTCAATCCGAACGTATTTTCCGCAAAAAAAAAAATAAATGAGTATATTTTTTTTTTTCAATTACGAGATCAAATTTCAACAAAAAGGAGGGATGCAACACGAGGACTTCCCAGGGGGTCACCCATCCTAGTACTACTCTCGCCCAAGCACGCTTAACTTCGGAGTTCTGATGGGATCCGGTGCGTTAGTGCTGGTATGATCGCATCCGTCATTCATTGCACTCTAAAATCTATTAAACACAACCTTCCTCCCAACGCCCTAGCCCGCCCCCCGCTTTAAAACCCTCCACGCACCGACGCACGACGACGCCCGTCACGCCCATCCCCGACGCCACCATCCCATATCCTAATGACGCCTCAATCCGAACGTATTTTCCGCAAAAAAAAAAATAAATGAGTATATTTTTTTTTTTCAATTACGAGATCAAATTTCAACAAAAAGGAGGGATGCAACACGAGGACTTCCCAGGGGGTCACCCATCCTAGTACTACTCTCGCCCAAGCACGCTTAACTTCGGAGTTCTGATGGGATCCGGTGCGTTAGTGCTGGTATGATCGCATCCGTCATTCATTGCACTCTAAAATCTATTAAACACAACCTTCCTCCCAACGCCCTAGCCCGCCCCCCGCTTTAAAACCCTCCACGCACCGACGCACGACGACGCCCGTCACGCCCATCCCCGACGCCACCATCCCATATCCTAATGACGCCTCAATCCGAACGTATTTTCCGCAAAAAAAAAAATAAATGAGTATATTTTTTTTTTTCAATTACGAGATCAAATTTCAACAAAAAGGAGGGATGCAACACGAGGACTTCCCAGGGGGTCACCCATCCTAGTACTACTCTCGCCCAAGCACGCTTAACTTCGGAGTTCTGATGGGATCCGGTGCGTTAGTGCTGGTATGATCGCATCCGTCATTCATTGCACTCTAAAATCTATTAAACACAACCTTCCTCCCAACGCCCTAGCCCGCCCCCCGCTTTAAAACCCTCCACGCACCGACGCACGACGACGCCCGTCACGCCCATCCCCGACGCCACCATCCCATATCCTAATGACGCCTCAATCCGAACGTATTTTCCGCAAAAAAAAAAATAAATGAGTATATTTTTTTTTTTCAATTACGAGATCAAATTTCAACAAAAAGGAGGGATGCAACACGAGGACTTCCCAGGGGGTCACCCATCCTAGTACTACTCTCGCCCAAGCACGCTTAACTTCGGAGTTCTGATGGGATCCGGTGCGTTAGTGCTGGTATGATCGCATCCGTCATTCATTGCACTCTAAAATCTATTAAACACAACCTTCCTCCCAACGCCCTAGCCCGCCCCCCGCTTTAAAACCCTCCACGCACCGACGCACGACGACGCCCGTCACGCCCATCCCCGACGCCACCATCCCATATCCTAATGACGCCTCAATCCGAACGTATTTTCCGCAAAAAAAAAAATAAATGAGTATATTTTTTTTTTTCAATTACGAGATCAAATTTCAACAAAAAGGAGGGATGCAACACGAGGACTTCCCAGGGGGTCACCCATCCTAGTACTACTCTCGCCCAAGCACGCTTAACTTCGGAGTTCTGATGGGATCCGGTGCGTTAGTGCTGGTATGATCGCATCCGTCATTCATTGCACTCTAAAATCTATTAAACACAACCTTCCTCCCAACGCCCTAGCCCGCCCCCCGCTTTAAAACCCTCCACGCACCGACGCACGACGACGCCCGTCACGCCCATCCCCGACGCCACCATCCCATATCCTAATGACGCCTCAATCCGAACGTATTTTCCGCAAAAAAAAAAATAAATGAGTATATTTTTTTTTTTCAATTACGAGATCAAATTTCAACAAAAAGGAGGGATGCAACACGAGGACTTCCCAGGGGGTCACCCATCCTAGTACTACTCTCGCCCAAGCACGCTTAACTTCGGAGTTCTGATGGGATCCGGTGCGTTAGTGCTGGTATGATCGCATCCGTCATTCATTGCACTCTAAAATCTATTAAACACAACCTTCCTCCCAACGCCCTAGCCCGCCCCCCGCTTTAAAACCCTCCACGCACCGACGCACGACGACGCCCGTCACGCCCATCCCCGACGCCACCATCCCATATCCTAATGACGCCTCAATCCGAACGTATTTTCCGCAAAAAAAAAAATAAATGAGTATATTTTTTTTTTTCAATTACGAGATCAAATTTCAACAAAAAGGAGGGATGCAACACGAGGACTTCCCAGGGGGTCACCCATCCTAGTACTACTCTCGCCCAAGCACGCTTAACTTCGGAGTTCTGATGGGATCCGGTGCGTTAGTGCTGGTATGATCGCATCCGTCATTCATTGCACTCTAAAATCTATTAAACACAACCTTCCTCCCAACGCCCTAGCCCGCCCCCCGCTTTAAAACCCTCCACGCACCGACGCACGACGACGCCCGTCACGCCCATCCCCGACGCCACCATCCCATATCCTAATGACGCCTCATCCGAACGTATTTTCCGCAAAAAAAAAAATAAATGAGTATATTTTTTTTTTTCAATTACGAGATCAAATTTCAACAAAAAGGAGGGATGCAACACGAGGACTTCCCAGGGGGTCACCCATCCTAGTACTACTCTCGCCCAAGCACGCTTAACTTCGGAGTTCTGATGGGATCCGGTGCGTTAGTGCTGGTATGATCGCATCCGTCATTCATTGCACTCTAAAATCTATTAAACACAACCTTCCTCCCAACGCCCTAGCCCGCCCCCCGCTTTAAAACCCTCCACGCACCGACGCACGACGACGCCCGTCACGCCCATCCCCGACGCCACCATCCCATATCCTAATGACGCCTCAATCCGAACGTATTTTCCGCAAAAAAAAAAATAAATGAGTATATTTTTTTTTTTCAATTACGAGATCAAATTTCAACAAAAAGGAGGGATGCAACACGAGGACTTCCCAGGGGGTCACCCATCCTAGTACTACTCTCGCCCAAGGGTCCCACCCATCCTAGTACTACTCTCGCCAAGCACGATTAACTTCGGAGTTCTGATGGGAATCCGACTGCGTTTAGTGCTGGTATGTTCGCATCCGTCATTCATAGGCACTATAAAATCTATAAAACACAACCTTCTCCAAGCCTTGCCCGGCCCCCGCTTTAAAACCCTCCACCGCCACCGACGCACGACGACGCCCGACACGCCCATCCCCGACTCACCATCCCATATCCTAATGACGCCTCAATCGAACGTATTTTCGCAAAAAAAAAAATAAATGAGTATATTTTTTTTTTTCAATTACGAGATCATATTTCAACAAAGGAGGGATGCAACACGTACTACTCTCGCCCAAGCACGCTTAACTTCGGAGTTCTGATGGGATCCGGTGCGTTAGTGCTGGTATGATCGCATCCGTCATTCATTGCACTCTAAAATCTATTAAACACAACCTTCCTCCCAACGCCCTAGCCCGCCCCCCGCTTTAAAACCCTCCACGCACCGACGCACGACGACGCCCGTCACGCCCATCCCCGACGCCACCATCCCATATCCTAATGACGCCTCAATCCGAACGTATTTTCCGCAAAAAAAAAATAAATGAGTATATTTTTTTTTTTCAATTACGAGATCAAATTTCAACAAAAAGGAGGGATGCAACACGAGGACTTCCCAGGGGGTCACCCATCCTAGTACTACTCTCGCCCAAGCACGCTTAACTTCGGAGTTCTGATGGGATCCGGTGCGTTAGTGCTGGTATGATCGCATCCGTCATTCATTGCACTCTAAAATCTATTAAACACAACCTTCCTCCCAACGCCCTAGCCCGCCCCCCGCTTTAAAACCCTCCACGCACCGACGCACGACGACGCCCGTCACGCCCATCCCCGACGCCACCATCCCATATCCTAATGACGCCTCAATCCGAACGTATTTTCCGCAAAAAAAAAAATAAATGAGTATATTTTTTTTTTCAATTACGAGATCAAATTTCAACAAAAAGGAGGGATGCAACACGAGGACTTCCCAGGGGGTCACCCATCCTAGTACTACTCTCGCCCAAGCACGCTTAACTTCGGAGTTCTGATGGGATCCGGTGCGTTAGTGCTGGTATGATCGCATCCGTCATTCATTGCACTCTAAAATCTATTAAACACAACCTTCCTCCCAACGCCCTAGCCCGCCCCCCGCTTTAAAACCCTCCACGCACCGACGCACGACGACGCCCGTCACGCCCATCCCCGACGCCACCATCCCATATCCTAATGACGCCTCAATCCGAACGTATTTTCCGCAAAAAAAAAAATAAATGAGTATATTTTTTTTTTCAATTACGAGATCAAATTTCAACAAAAAGGAGGGATGCAACACGAGGACTTCCCAGGGGGTCACCCATCCTAGTACTACTCTCGCCCAAGCACGCTTAACTTCGGAGTTCTGATGGGATCCGGTGCGTTAGTGCTGGTATGATCGCATCCGTCATTCATTGCACTCTAAAATCTATTAAACACAACCTTCCTCCCAACGCCCTAGCCCGCCCCCCGCTTTAAAACCCTCCACGCACCGACGCACGACGACGCCCGTCACGCCCATCCCCGACGCCACCATCCCATATCCTAATGACGCCTCAATCCGAACGTATTTTCCGCAAAAAAAAAATAAATGAGTATATTTTTTTTTTTCAATTACGAGATCAAATTTCAACAAAAAGGAGGGATGCAACACGAGGACTTCCCAGGGGGTCACCCATCCTAGTACTACTCTCGCCCAAGCACGCTTAACTTCGGAGTTCTGATGGGATCCGGTGCGTTAGTGCTGGTATGATCGCATCCGTCATTCATTGCACTCTAAAATCTATTAAACACAACCTTCCTCCCAACGCCCTAGCCCGCCCCCCGCTTTAAAACCCTCCACGCACCGACGCACGACGACGCCCGTCACGCCCATCCCCGACGCCACCATCCCATATCCTAATGACGCCTCAATCCGAACGTATTTTCCGCAAAAAAAAAAATAAATGAGTATATTTTTTTTTTCAATTACGAGATCAAATTTCAACAAAAAGGAGGGATGCAACACGAGGACTTCCCAGGGGGTCACCCATCCTAGTACTACTCTCGCCCAAGCACGCTTAACTTCGGAGTTCTGATGGGATCCGGTGCGTTAGTGCTGGTATGATCGCATCCGTCATTCATTGCACTCTAAAATCTATTAAACACAACCTTCCTCCCAACGCCCTAGCCCGCCCCCCGCTTTAAAACCCTCCACGCACCGACGCACGACGACGCCCGTCACGCCCATCCCCGACGCCACCATCCCATATCCTAATGACGCCTCAATCCGAACGTATTTTCCGCAAAAAAAAAATAAATGAGTATATTTTTTTTTTTCAATTACGAGATCAAATTTCAACAAAAAGGAGGGATGCAACACGAGGACTTCCCAGGGGGTCACCCATCCTAGTACTACTCTCGCCCAAGCACGCTTAACTTCGGAGTTCTGATGGGATCCGGTGCGTTAGTGCTGGTATGATCGCATCCGTCATTCATTGCACTCTAAAATCTATTAAACACAACCTTCCTCCCAACGCCCTAGCCCGCCCCCCGCTTTAAAACCCTCCACGCACCGACGCACGACGACGCCCGTCACGCCCATCCCCGACGCCACCATCCCATATCCTAATGACGCCTCAATCCGAACGTATTTTCCGCAAAAAAAAAAATAAATGAGTATATTTTTTTTTTCAATTACGAGATCAAATTTCAACAAAAAGGAGGGATGCAACACGAGGACTTCCCAGGGGGTCACCCATCCTAGTACTACTCTCGCCCAAGCACGCTTAACTTCGGAGTTCTGATGGGATCCGGTGCGTTAGTGCTGGTATGATCGCATCCGTCATTCATTGCACTCTAAAATCTATTAAACACAACCTTCCTCCCAACGCCCTAGCCCGCCCCCCGCTTTAAAACCCTCCACGCACCGACGCACGACGACGCCCGTCACGCCCATCCCCGACGCCACCATCCCATATCCTAATGACGCCTCAATCCGAACGTATTTTCCGCAAAAAAAAAAATAAATGAGTATATTTTTTTTTTTCAATTACGAGATCAAATTTCAACAAAAAGGAGGGATGCAACACGAGGACTTCCCAGGGGGTCACCCATCCTAGTACTACTCTCGCCCAAGCACGCTTAACTTCGGAGTTCTGATGGGATCCAGTGCGTTAGTGCTGGTATGATCGCATCCGTCATTCATTGCACTCTAAAATCTATTAAACACAACCTTCCTCCCAACGCCCTAGCCCGCCCCCCGCTTTAAAACCCTCCACGCACCGACGCACGACGACGCCCGTCACGCCCATCCCCGACGCCACCATCCCATATCCTAATGACGCCTCAATCCGAACGTATTTTCCGCAAAAAAAAAAATAAATGAGTATATTTTTTTTTTTCAATTACGAGATCAAATTTCAACAAAAAGGAGGGATGCAACACGAGGACTTCCCAGGGGGTCACCCATCCTAGTACTACTCTCGCCCAAGCACGCTTAACTTCGGAGTTCTGATGGGATCCGGTGCGTTAGTGCTGGTATGATCGCATCCGTCATTCATTGCACTCTAAAATCTATTAAACACAACCTTCCTCCCAACGCCCTAGCCCGCCCCCCGCTTTAAAACCCTCCACGCACCGACGCACGACGACGCCCGTCACGCCCATCCCCGACGCCACCATCCCATATCCTAATGACGCCTCAATCCGAACGTATTTTCCGCAAAAAAAAAAATAAATGAGTATATTTTTTTTTTTCAATTACGAGATCAAATTTCAACAAAAAGGAGGGATGCAACACGAGGACTTCCCAGGGGGTCACCCATCCTAGTACTACTCTCGCCCAAGCACGCTTAACTTCGGAGTTCTGATGGGATCCGGTGCGTTAGTGCTGGTATGATCGCATCCGTCATTCATTGCACTCTAAAATCTATTAAACACAACCTTCCTCCCAACGCCCTAGCCCGCCCCCCGCTTTAAAACCCTCCACGCACCGACGCACGACGACGCCCGTCACGCCCATCCCCGACGCCACCATCCCATATCCTAATGACGCCTCAATCCGAACGTATTTTCCGCAAAAAAAAAAATAAATGAGTATATTTTTTTTTTTCAATTACGAGATCAAATTTCAACAAAAAGGAGGGATGCAACACGAGGACTTCCCAGGGGGTCACCCATCCTAGTACTACTCTCGCCCAAGCACGCTTAACTTCGGAGTTCTGATGGGATCCGGTGCGTTAGTGCTGGTATGATCGCATCCGTCATTCATTGCACTCTAAAATCTATTAAACACAACCTTCCTCCCAACGCCCTAGCCCGCCCCCCGCTTTAAAACCCTCCACGCACCGACGCACGACGACGCCCGTCACGCCCATCCCCGACGCCACCATCCCATATCCTAATGACGCCTCAATCCGAACGTATTTTCCGCAAAAAAAAAAATAAATGAGTATATTTTTTTTTTCAATTACGAGATCAAATTTCAACAAAAAGGAGGGATGCAACACGAGGACTTCCCAGGGGGTCACCCATCCTAGTACTACTCTCGCCCAAGCACGCTTAACTTCGGAGTTCTGATGGGATCCGGTGCGTTAGTGCTGGTATGATCGCATCCGTCATTCATTGCACTCTAAAATCTATTAAACACAACCTTCCTCCCAACGCCCTAGCCCGCCCCCCGCTTTAAAACCCTCCACGCACCGACGCACGACGACGCCCGTCACGCCCATCCCCGACGCCACCATCCCATATCCTAATGACGCCTCAATCCGAACGTATTTTCCGCAAAAAAAAAAATAAATGAGTATATTTTTTTTTTCAATTACGAGATCAAATTTCAACAAAAAGGAGGGATGCAACACGAGGACTTCCCAGGGGGTCACCCATCCTAGTACTACTCTCGCCCAAGCACGCTTAACTTCGGAGTTCTGATGGGATCCGGTGCGTTAGTGCTGGTATGATCGCATCCGTCATTCATTGCACTCTAAAATCTATTAAACACAACCTTCCTCCCAACGCCCTAGCCCGCCCCCCGCTTTAAAACCCTCCACGCACCGACGCACGACGACGCCCGTCACGCCCATCCCCGACGCCACCATCCCATATCCTAATGACGCCTCAATCCGAACGTATTTTCCGCAAAAAAAAAAATAAATGAGTATATTTTTTTTTTCAATTACGAGATCAAATTTCAACAAAAAGGAGGGATGCAACACGAGGACTTCCCAGGGGGTCACCCATCCTAGTACTACTCTCGCCCAAGCACGCTTAACTTCGGAGTTCTGATGGGATCCGGTGCGTTAGTGCTGGTATGATCGCATCCGTCATTCATTGCACTCTAAAATCTATTAAACACAACCTTCCTCCAACGCCCTAGCCCGCCCCCCGCTTTAAAACCCTCCACGCACCGACGCACGACGACGCCCGTCACGCCCATCCCCGACGCCACCATCCCATATCCTAATGACGCCTCAATCCGAACGTATTTTCCGCAAAAAAAAAAATAAATGAGTATATTTTTTTTTTTCAATTACGAGATCAAATTTCAACAAAAAGGAGGGATGCAACACGAGGACTTCCCAGGGGGTCACCCATCCTAGTACTACTCTCGCCCAAGCACGCTTAACTTCGGAGTTCTGATGGGATCCGGTGCGTTAGTGCTGGTATGATCGCATCCGTCATTCATTGCACTCTAAAATCTATTAAACACAACCTTCCTCCAACGCCCTAGCCCGCCCCCCGCTTTAAAACCCTCCACGCACCGACGCACGACGACGCCCGTCACGCCCATCCCCGACGCCACCATCCCATATCCTAATGACGCCTCAATCCGAACGTATTTTCCGCAAAAAAAAAAATAAATGAGTATATTTTTTTTTTTCAATTACGAGATCAAATTTCAACAAAAAGGAGGGATGCAACACGAGGACTTCCCAGGGGGTCACCCATCCTAGTACTACTCTCGCCCAAGCACGCTTAACTTCGGAGTTCTGATGGGATCCGGTGCGTTAGTGCTGGTATGATCGCATCCGTCATTCATTGCACTCTAAAATCTATTAAACACAACCTTCCTCCCAACGCCCTAGCCCGCCCCCCGCTTTAAAACCCTCCACGCACCGACGCACGACGACGCCCGTCACGCCCATCCCCGACGCCACCATCCATATCCTAATGACGCCTCAATCCGAACGTATTTTCCGCAAAAAAAAAAATAAATGAGTATATTTTTTTTTTTCAATTACGAGATCAAATTTCAACAAAAAGGAGGGATGCAACACGAGGACTTCCCAGGGGGTCACCCATCCTAGTACTACTCTCGCCCAAGCACGCTTAACTTCGGAGTTCTGATGGGATCCGGTGCGTTAGTGCTGGTATGATCGCATCCGTCATTCATTGCACTCTAAAATCTATTAAACACAACCTTCCTCCCAACGCCCTAGCCCGCCCCCCGCTTTAAAACCCTCCACGCACCGACGCACGACGACGCCCGTCACGCCCATCCCCGACGCCACCATCCCATATCCTAATGACGCCTCAATCCGAACGTATTTTCCGCAAAAAAAAAAATAAATGAGTATATTTTTTTTTTTCAATTACGAGATCAAATTTCAACAAAAAGGAGGGATGCAACACGAGGACTTCCCAGGGGGTCACCCATCCTAGTACTACTCTCGCCCAAGCACGCTTAACTTCGGAGTTCTGATGGGATCCGGTGCGTTAGTGCTGGTATGATCGCATCCGTCATTCATTGCACTCTAAAATCTATTAAACACAACCTTCCTCCCAACGCCCTAGCCCGCCCCCCGCTTTAAAACCCTCCACGCACCGACGCACGACGACGCCCGTCACGCCCATCCCCGACGCCACCATCCCATATCCTAATGACGCCTCAATCCGAACGTATTTTCCGCAAAAAAAAAATAAATGAGTATATTTTTTTTTTTCAATTACGAGATCAAATTTCAACAAAAAGGAGGGATGCAACACGAGGACTTCCCAGGGGGTCACCCATCCTAGTACTACTCTCGCCCAAGCACGCTTAACTTCGGAGTTCTGATGGGATCCGGTGCGTTAGTGCTGGTATGATCGCATCCGTCATTCATTGCACTCTAAGATCTATTAAACACAACCTTCCTCCCAACGCCCTAGCCCGCCCCCCGCTTTAAAACCCTCCACGCACCGACGCACGACGACGCCCGTCACGCCCATCCCCGACGCCACCATCCCATATCCTAATGACGCCTCAATCCGAACGTATTTTCCGCAAAAAAAAAAATAAATGAGTATATTTTTTTTTTCAATTACGAGATCAAATTTCAACAAAAAGGAGGGATGCAACACGAGGACTTCCCAGGGGGTCACCCATCCTAGTACTACTCTCGCCCAAGCACGCTTAACTTCGGAGTTCTGATGGGATCCGGTGCGTTAGTGCTGGTATGATCGCATCCGTCATTCATTGCACTCTAAAATCTATTAAACACAACCTTCCTCCCAACGCCCTAGCCCGCCCCCCGCTTTAAAACCCTCCACGCACCGACGCACGACGACGCCCGTCACGCCCATCCCCGACGCCACCATCCCATATCCTAATGACGCCTCAATCCGAACGTATTTTCCGCAAAAAAAAAAATAAATGAGTATATTTTTTTTTTTCAATTACGAGATCAAATTTCAACAAAAAGGAGGGATGCAACACGAGGACTTCCCAGGGGGTCACCCATCCTAGTACTACTCTCGCCCAAGCACGCTTAACTTCGGAGTTCTGATGGGATCCGGTGCGTTAGTGCTGGTATGATCGCATCCGTCATTCATTGAACTCTAAAATCTATTAAACACAACCTTCCTCCCAACGCCCTAGCCCGCCCCCCGCTTTAAAACCCTCCACGCACCGACGCACGACGACGCCCGTCACGCCCATCCCCGACGCCACCATCCCATATCCTAATGACGCCTCAATCCGAACGTATTTTCCGCAAAAAAAAAAATAAATGAGTATATTTTTTTTTTCAATTACGAGATCAAATTTCAACAAAAAGGAGGGATGCAACACGAGGACTTCCCAGGGGGTCACCCATCCTAGTACTACTCTCGCCCAAGCACGCTTAACTTCGGAGTTCTGATGGGATCCGGTGCGTTAGTGCTGGTATGATCGCATCCGTCATTCATTGCACTCTAAAATCTATTAAACACAACCTTCCTCCCAACGCCCTAGCCCGCCCCCCGCTTTAAAACCCTCCACGCACCGACGCACGACGACGCCCGTCACGCCCATCCCCGACGCCACCATCCCATATCCTAATGACGCCTCAATCCGAACGTATTTTCCGCAAAAAAAAAATAAATGAGTATATTTTTTTTTTTCAATTACGAGATCAAATTTCAACAAAAAGGAGGGATGCAACACGAGGACTTCCCAGGGGGTCACCCATCCTAGTACTACTCTCGCCCAAGCACGCTTAACTTCGGAGTTCTGATGGGATCCGGTGCGTTAGTGCTGGTATGATCGCATCCGTCATTCATTGCACTCTAAAATCTATTAAACACAACCTTCCTCCCAACGCCCTAGCCCGCCCCCCGCTTTAAAACCCTCCACGCACCGACGCACGACGACGCCCGTCACGCCCATCCCCGACGCCACCATCCCATATCCTAATGACGCCTCAATCCGAACGTATTTTCCGCAAAAAAAAAAATAAATGAGTATATTTTTTTTTTTCAATTACGAGATCAAATTTCAACAAAAAGGAGGGATGCAACACGAGGACTTCCCAGGGGGTCACCCATCCTAGTACTACTCTCGCCCAAGCACGCTTAACTTCGGAGTTCTGATGGGATCCGGTGCGTTAGTGCTGGTATGATCGCATCCGTCATTCATTGCACTCTAAAATCTATTAAACACAACCTTCCTCCCAACGCCCTAGCCCGCCCCCCGCTTTAAAACCCTCCACGCACCGACGCACGACGACGCCCGTCACGCCCATCCCCGACGCCACCATCCCATATCCTAATGACGCCTCAATCCGAACGTATTTTCCGCAAAAAAAAAAATAAATGAGTATATTTTTTTTTTTCAATTACGAGATCAAATTTCAACAAAAAGGAGGGATGCAACACGAGGACTTCCCAGGGGGTCACCCATCCTAGTACTACTCTCGCCCAAGCACGCTTAACTTCGGAGTTCTGATGGGATCCGGTGCGTTAGTGCTGGTATGATCGCATCCGTCATTCATTGCACTCTAAAATCTATTAAACACAACCTTCCTCCCAACGCCCTAGCCCGCCCCCCGCTTTAAAACCCTCCACGCACCGACGCACGACGACGCCCGTCACGCCCATCCCCGACGCCACCATCCCATATCCTAATGACGCCTCAATCCGAACGTATTTTCCGCAAAAAAAAAAATAAATGAGTATATTTTTTTTTTTCAATTACGAGATCAAATTTCAACAAAAAGGAGGGATGCAACACGAGGACTTCCCAGGGGGTCACCCATCCTAGTACTACTCTCGCCCAAGCACGCTTAACTTCGGAGTTCTGATGGGATCCGGTGCGTTAGTGCTGGTATGATCGCATCCGTCATTCATTGCACTCTAAAATCTATTAAACACAACCTTCCTCCCAACGCCCTAGCCCGCCCCCCGCTTTAAAACCCTCCACGCACCGACGCACGACGACGCCCGTCACGCCCATCCCCGACGCCACCATCCCATATCCTAATGACGCCTCAATCCGAACGTATTTTCCGCAAAAAAAAAAATAAATGAGTATATTTTTTTTTTTCAATTACGAGATCAAATTTCAACAAAAAGGAGGGATGCAACACGAGGACTTCCCAGGGGGTCACCCATCCTAGTACTACTCTCGCCCAAGCACGCTTAACTTCGGAGTTCTGATGGGATCCGGTGCGTTAGTGCTGGTATGATCGCATCCGTCATTCATTGCACTCTAAAATCTATTAAACACAACCTTCCTCCCAACGCCCTAGCCCGCCCCCCGCTTTAAAACCCTCCACGCACCGACGCACGACGACGCCCGTCACGCCCATCCCCGACGCCACCATCCCATATCCTAATGACGCCTCAATCCGAACGTATTTTCCGCAAAAAAAAAAATAAATGAGTATATTTTTTTTTTTCAATTACGAGATCAAATTTCAACAAAAAGGAGGGATGCAACACGAGGACTTCCCAGGGGGTCACCCATCCTAGTACTACTCTCGCCCAAGCACGCTTAACTTCGGAGTTCTGATGGGATCCGGTGCGTTAGTGCTGGTATGATCGCATCCGTCATTCATTGCACTCTAAAATCTATTAAACACAACCTTCCTCCCAACGCCCTAGCCCGCCCCCCGCTTTAAAACCCTCCACGCACCGACGCACGACGACGCCCGTCACGCCCATCCCCGACGCCACCATCCCATATCCTAATGACGCCTCAATCCGAACGTATTTTCCGCAAAAAAAAAAATAAATGAGTATATTTTTTTTTTTCAATTACGAGATCAAATTTCAACAAAAAGGAGGGATGCAACACGAGGACTTCCCAGGGGGTCACCCATCCTAGTACTACTCTCGCCCAAGCACGCTTAACTTCGGAGTTCTGATGGGATCCGGTGCGTTAGTGCTGGTATGATCGCATCCGTCATTCATTGCACTCTAAAATCTATTAAACACAACCTTCCTCCCAACGCCCTAGCCCGCCCCCCGCTTTAAAACCCTCCACGCACCGACGCACGACGACGCCCGTCACGCCCATCCCCGACGCCACCATCCCATATCCTAATGACGCCTCAATCCGAACGTATTTTCCGCAAAAAAAAAAATAAATGAGTATATTTTTTTTTTTCAATTACGAGATCAAATTTCAACAAAAAGGAGGGATGCAACACGAGGACTTCCCAGGGGGTCACCCATCCTAGTACTACTCTCGCCCAAGCACGCTTAACTTCGGAGTTCTGATGGGATCCGGTGCGTTAGTGCTGGTATGATCGCATCCGTCATTCATTGCACTCTAAAATCTATTAAACACAACCTTCCTCCCAACGCCCTAGCCCGCCCCCCGCTTTAAAACCCTCCACGCACCGACGCACGACGACGCCCGTCACGCCCATCCCCGACGCCACCATCCCATATCCTAATGACGCCTCAATCCGAACGTATTTTCCGCAAAAAAAAAAATAAATGAGTATATTTTTTTTTTTCAATTACGAGATCAAATTTCAACAAAAAGGAGGGATGCAACACGAGGACTTCCCAGGGGGTCACCCATCCTAGTACTACTCTCGCCCAAGCACGCTTAACTTCGGAGTTCTGATGGGATCCGGTGCGTTAGTGCTGGTATGATCGCATCCGTCATTCATTGCACTCTAAAATCTATTAAACACAACCTTCCTCCCAACGCCCTAGCCCGCCCCCCGCTTTAAAACCCTCCACGCACCGACGCACGACGACGCCCGTCACGCCCATCCCCGACGCCACCATCCCATATCCTAATGACGCCTCAATCCGAACGTATTTTCCGCAAAAAAAAAAATAAATGAGTATATTTTTTTTTTTCAATTACGAGATCAAATTTCAACAAAAAGGAGGGATGCAACACGAGGACTTCCCAGGGGGTCACCCATCCTAGTACTACTCTCGCCCAAGCACGCTTAACTTCGGAGTTCTGATGGGATCCGGTGCGTTAGTGCTGGTATGATCGCATCCGTCATTCATTGCACTCTAAAATCTATTAAACACAACCTTCCTCCCAACGCCCTAGCCCGCCCCCCGCTTTAAAACCCTCCACGCACCGACGCACGACGACGCCCGTCACGCCCATCCCCGACGCCACCATCCCATATCCTAATGACGCCTCAATCCGAACGTATTTTCCGCAAAAAAAAAAATAAATGAGTATATTTTTTTTTTTCAATTACGAGATCAAATTTCAACAAAAAGGAGGGATGCAACACGAGGACTTCCCAGGGGGTCACCCATCCTAGTACTACTCTCGCCCAAGCACGCTTAACTTCGGAGTTCTGATGGGATCCGGTGCGTTAGTGCTGGTATGATCGCATCCGTCATTCATTGCACTCTAAAATCTATTAAACACAACCTTCCTCCCAACGCCCTAGCCCGCCCCCCGCTTTAAAACCCTCCACGCACCGACGCACGACGACGCCCGTCACGCCCATCCCCGACGCCACCATCCCATATCCTAATGACGCCTCAATCCGAACGTATTTTCCGCAAAAAAAAAAATAAATGAGTATATTTTTTTTTTTCAATTACGAGATCAAATTTCAACAAAAAGGAGGGATGCAACACGAGGACTTCCCAGGGGGTCACCCATCCTAGTACTACTCTCGCCCAAGCACGCTTAACTTCGGAGTTCTGATGGGATCCGGTGCGTTAGTGCTGGTATGATCGCATCCGTCATTCATTGCACTCTAAAATCTATTAAACACAACCTTCCTCCCAACGCCCTAGCCCGCCCCCCGCTTTAAAACCCTCCACGCACCGACGCACGACGACGCCCGTCACGCCCATCCCCGACGCCACCATCCCATATCCTAATGACGCCTCAATCCGAACGTATTTTCCGCAAAAAAAAAAATAAATGAGTATATTTTTTTTTTTCAATTACGAGATCAAATTTCAACAAAAAGGAGGGATGCAACACGAGGACTTCCCAGGGGGTCACCCATCCTAGTACTACTCTCGCCCAAGCACGCTTAACTTCGGAGTTCTGATGGGATCCGGTGCGTTAGTGCTGGTATGATCGCATCCGTCATTCATTGCACTCTAAAATCTATTAAACACAACCTTCCTCCCAACGCCCTAGCCCGCCCCCCGCTTTAAAACCCTCCACGCACCGACGCACGACGACGCCCGTCACGCCCATCCCCGACGCCACCATCCCATATCCTAATGACGCCTCAATCCGAACGTATTTTCCGCAAAAAAAAAAATAAATGAGTATATTTTTTTTTTTCAATTACGAGATCAAATTTCAACAAAAAGGAGGGATGCAACACGAGGACTTCCCAGGGGGTCACCCATCCTAGTACTACTCTCGCCCAAGCACGCTTAACTTCGGAGTTCTGATGGGATCCGGTGCGTTAGTGCTGGTATGATCGCATCCGTCATTCATTGCACTCTAAAATCTATTAAACACAACCTTCCTCCCAACGCCCTAGCCCGCCCCCCGCTTTAAAACCCTCCACGCACCGACGCACGACGACGCCCGTCACGCCCATCCCCGACGCCACCATCCCATATCCTAATGACGCCTCAATCCGAACGTATTTTCCGCAAAAAAAAAAATAAATGAGTATATTTTTTTTTTTCAATTACGAGATCAAATTTCAACAAAAAGGAGGGATGCAACACGAGGACTTCCCAGGGGGTCACCCATCCTAGTACTACTCTCGCCCAAGCACGCTTAACTTCGGAGTTCTGATGGGATCCGGTGCGTTAGTGCTGGTATGATCGCATCCGTCATTCATTGCACTCTAAAATCTATTAAACACAACCTTCCTCCCAACGCCCTAGCCCGCCCCCCGCTTTAAAACCCTCCACGCACCGACGCACGACGACGCCCGTCACGCCCATCCCCGACGCCACCATCCCATATCCTAATGACGCCTCAATCCGAACGTATTTTCCGCAAAAAAAAAAATAAATGAGTATATTTTTTTTTTTCAATTACGAGATCAAATTTCAACAAAAAGGAGGGATGCAACACGAGGACTTCCCAGGGGGTCACCCATCCTAGTACTACTCTCGCCCAAGCACGCTTAACTTCGGAGTTCTGATGGGATCCGGTGCGTTAGTGCTGGTATGATCGCATCCGTCATTCATTGCACTCTAAAATCTATTAAACACAACCTTCCTCCCAACGCCCTAGCCCGCCCCCCGCTTTAAAACCCTCCACGCACCGACGCACGACGACGCCCGTCACGCCCATCCCCGACGCCACCATCCCATATCCTAATGACGCCTCAATCCGAACGTATTTTCCGCAAAAAAAAAAATAAATGAGTATATTTTTTTTTTTCAATTACGAGATCAAATTTCAACAAAAAGGAGGGATGCAACACGAGGACTTCCCAGGGGGTCACCCATCCTAGTACTACTCTCGCCCAAGCACGCTTAACTTCGGAGTTCTGATGGGATCCGGTGCGTTAGTGCTGGTATGATCGCATCCGTCATTCATTGCACTCTAAAATCTATTAAACACAACCTTCCTCCCAACGCCCTAGCCCGCCCCCCGCTTTAAAACCCTCCACGCACCGACGCACGACGACGCCCGTCACGCCCATCCCCGACGCCACCATCCCATATCCTAATGACGCCTCAATCCGAACGTATTTTCCGCAAAAAAAAAAATAAATGAGTATATTTTTTTTTTTCAATTACGAGATCAAATTTCAACAAAAAGGAGGGATGCAACACGAGGACTTCCCAGGGGGTCACCCATCCTAGTACTACTCTCGCCCAAGCACGCTTAACTTCGGAGTTCTGATGGGATCCGGTGCGTTAGTGCTGGTATGATCGCATCCGTCATTCATTGCACTCTAAAATCTATTAAACACAACCTTCCTCCCAACGCCCTAGCCCGCCCCCCGCTTTAAAACCCTCCACGCACCGACGCACGACGACGCCCGTCACGCCCATCCCCGACGCCACCATCCCATATCCTAATGACGCCTCAATCCGAACGTATTTTCCGCAAAAAAAAAAATAAATGAGTATATTTTTTTTTTTCAATTACGAGATCAAATTTCAACAAAAAGGAGGGATGCAACACGAGGACTTCCCAGGGGGTCACCCATCCTAGTACTACTCTCGCCCAAGCACGCTTAACTTCGGAGTTCTGATGGGATCCGGTGCGTTAGTGCTGGTATGATCGCATCCGTCATTCATTGCACTCTAAAATCTATTAAACACAACCTTCCTCCCAACGCCCTAGCCCGCCCCCCGCTTTAAAACCCTCCACGCACCGACGCACGACGACGCCCGTCACGCCCATCCCCGACGCCACCATCCCATATCCTAATGACGCCTCAATCCGAACGTATTTTCCGCAAAAAAAAAAATAAATGAGTATATTTTTTTTTTTCAATTACGAGATCAAATTTCAACAAAAAGGAGGGATGCAACACGAGGACTTCCCAGGGGGTCACCCATCCTAGTACTACTCTCGCCCAAGCACGCTTAACTTCGGAGTTCTGATGGGATCCGGTGCGTTAGTGCTGGTATGATCGCATCCGTCATTCATTGCACTCTAAAATCTATTAAACACAACCTTCCTCCCAACGCCCTAGCCCGCCCCCCGCTTTAAAACCCTCCACGCACCGACGCACGACGACGCCCGTCACGCCCATCCCCGACGCCACCATCCCATATCCTAATGACGCCTCAATCCGAACGTATTTTCCGCAAAAAAAAAAATAAATGAGTATATTTTTTTTTTTCAATTACGAGATCAAATTTCAACAAAAAGGAGGGATGCAACACGAGGACTTCCCAGGGGGTCACCCATCCTAGTACTACTCTCGCCCAAGCACGCTTAACTTCGGAGTTCTGATGGGATCCGGTGCGTTAGTGCTGGTATGATCGCATCCGTCATTCATTGCACTCTAAAATCTATTAAACACAACCTTCCTCCCAACGCCCTAGCCCGCCCCCCGCTTTAAAACCCTCCACGCACCGACGCACGACGACGCCCGTCACGCCCATCCCCGACGCCACCATCCCATATCCTAATGACGCCTCAATCCGAACGTATTTTCCGCAAAAAAAAAAATAAATGAGTATATTTTTTTTTTTCAATTACGAGATCAAATTTCAACAAAAAGGAGGGATGCAACACGAGGACTTCCCAGGGGGTCACCCATCCTAGTACTACTCTCGCCCAAGCACGCTTAACTTCGGAGTTCTGATGGGATCCGGTGCGTTAGTGCTGGTATGATCGCATCCGTCATTCATTGCACTCTAAAATCTATTAAACACAACCTTCCTCCCAACGCCCTAGCCCGCCCCCCGCTTTAAAACCCTCCACGCACCGACGCACGACGACGCCCGTCACGCCCATCCCCGACGCCACCATCCCATATCCTAATGACGCCTCAATCCGAACGTATTTTCCGCAAAAAAAAAAATAAATGAGTATATTTTTTTTTTTCAATTACGAGATCAAATTTCAACAAAAAGGAGGGATGCAACACGAGGACTTCCCAGGGGGTCACCCATCCTAGTACTACTCTCGCCCAAGCACGCTTAACTTCGGAGTTCTGATGGGATCCGGTGCGTTAGTGCTGGTATGATCGCATCCGTCATTCATTGCACTCTAAAATCTATTAAACACAACCTTCCTCCCAACGCCCTAGCCCGCCCCCCGCTTTAAAACCCTCCACGCACCGACGCACGACGACGCCCGTCACGCCCATCCCCGACGCCACCATCCCATATCCTAATGACGCCTCAATCCGAACGTATTTTCCGCAAAAAAAAAAATAAATGAGTATATTTTTTTTTTTCAATTACGAGATCAAATTTCAACAAAAAGGAGGGATGCAACACGAGGACTTCCCAGGGGGTCACCCATCCTAGTACTACTCTCGCCCAAGCACGCTTAACTTCGGAGTTCTGATGGGATCCGGTGCGTTAGTGCTGGTATGATCGCATCCGTCATTCATTGCACTCTAAAATCTATTAAACACAACCTTCCTCCCAACGCCCTAGCCCGCCCCCCGCTTTAAAACCCTCCACGCACCGACGCACGACGACGCCCGTCACGCCCATCCCCGACGCCACCATCCCATATCCTAATGACGCCTCAATCCGAACGTATTTTCCGCAAAAAAAAAAATAAATGAGTATATTTTTTTTTTTCAATTACGAGATCAAATTTCAACAAAAAGGAGGGATGCAACACGAGGACTTCCCAGGGGGTCACCCATCCTAGTACTACTCTCGCCCAAGCACGCTTAACTTCGGAGTTCTGATGGGATCCGGTGCGTTAGTGCTGGTATGATCGCATCCGTCATTCATTGCACTCTAAAATCTATTAAACACAACCTTCCTCCCAACGCCCTAGCCCGCCCCCCGCTTTAAAACCCTCCACGCACCGACGCACGACGACGCCCGTCACGCCCATCCCCGACGCCACCATCCCATATCCTAATGACGCCTCAATCCGAACGTATTTTCCGCAAAAAAAAAAATAAATGAGTATATTTTTTTTTTTCAATTACGAGATCAAATTTCAACAAAAAGGAGGGATGCAACACGAGGACTTCCCAGGGGGTCACCCATCCTAGTACTACTCTCGCCCAAGCACGCTTAACTTCGGAGTTCTGATGGGATCCGGTGCGTTAGTGCTGGTATGATCGCATCCGTCATTCATTGCACTCTAAAATCTATTAAACACAACCTTCCTCCCAACGCCCTAGCCCGCCCCCCGCTTTAAAACCCTCCACGCACCGACGCACGACGACGCCCGTCACGCCCATCATCCCCGACGCCACCATCCCATATCCTAATGACGCCTCAATCCGAACGTATTTTCCGCAAAAAAAAAAATAAATGAGTATATTTTTTTTTTTCAATTACGAGATCAAATTTCAACAAAAAGGAGGGATGCAACACGAGGACTTCCCAGGGGGTCACCCATCCTAGTACTACTCTCGCCCAAGCACGCTTAACTTCGGAGTTCTGATGGGATCCGGTGCGTTAGTGCTGGTATGATCGCATCCGTCATTCATTGCACTCTAAAATCTATTAAACACAACCTTCCTCCCAACGCCCTAGCCCGCCCCCCGCTTTAAAACCCTCCACGCACCGACGCACGACGACGCCCGTCACGCCCATCCCCGACGCCACCATCCCATATCCTAATGACGCCTCAATCCGAACGTATTTTCCGCAAAAAAAAAAATAAATGAGTATATTTTTTTTTTTCAATTACGAGATCAAATTTCAACAAAAAGGAGGGATGCAACACGAGGACTTCCCAGGGGGTCACCCATCCTAGTACTACTCTCGCCCAAGCACGCTTAACTTCGGAGTTCTGATGGGATCCGGTGCGTTAGTGCTGGTATGATCGCATCCGTCATTCATTGCACTCTAAAATCTATTAAACACAACCTTCCTCCCAACGCCCTAGCCCGCCCCCCGCTTTAAAACCCTCCACGCACCGACGCACGACGACGCCCGTCACGCCCATCCCCGACGCCACCATCCCATATCCTAATGACGCCTCAATCCGAACGTATTTTCCGCAAAAAAAAAAATAAATGAGTATATTTTTTTTTTTCAATTACGAGATCAAATTTCAACAAAAAGGAGGGATGCAACACGAGGACTTCCCAGGGGGTCACCCATCCTAGTACTACTCTCGCCCAAGCACGCTTAACTTCGGAGTTCTGATGGGATCCGGTGCGTTAGTGCTGGTATGATCGCATCCGTCATTCATTGCACTCTAAAATCTATTAAACACAACCTTCCTCCCAACGCCACGCCCTAGCCCGCCCCCCGCTTTAAAACCCTCCACGCACCGACGCACGACGACGCCCGTCACGCCCATCCCCGACGCCACCATCCCATATCCTAATGACGCCTCAATCCGAACGTATTTTCCGCAAAAAAAAAAATAAATGAGTATATTTTTTTTTTTCAATTACGAGATCAAATTTCAACAAAAAGGAGGGATGCAACACGAGGACTTCCCAGGGGGTCACCCATCCTAGTACTACTCTCGCCCAAGCACGCTTAACTTCGGAGTTCTGATGGGATCCGGTGCGTTAGTGCTGGTATGATCGCATCCGTCATTCATTGCACTCTAAAATCTATTAAACACAACCTTCCTCCCAACGCCCTAGCCCGCCCCCCGCTTTAAAACCCTCCACGCACCGACGCACGACGACGCCCGTCACGCCCATCCCCGACGCCACCATCCCATATCCTAATGACGCCTCAATCCGAACGTATTTTCCGCAAAAAAAAAAATAAATGAGTATATTTTTTTTTTTCAATTACGAGATCAAATTTCAACAAAAAGGAGGGATGCAACACGAGGACTTCCCAGGGGGTCACCCATCCTAGTACTACTCTCGCCCAAGCACGCTTAACTTCGGAGTTCTGATGGGATCCGGTGCGTTAGTGCTGGTATGATCGCATCCGTCATTCATTGCACTCTAAAATCTATTAAACACAACCTTCCTCCCAACGCCCTAGCCCGCCCCCCGCTTTAAAACCCTCCACGCACCGACGCACGACGACGCCCGTCACGCCCATCCCCGACGCCACCATCCCATATCCTAATGACGCCTCAATCCGAACGTATTTTCCGCAAAAAAAAAAATAAATGAGTATATTTTTTTTTTTCAATTACGAGATCAAATTTCAACAAAAAGGAGGGATGCAACACGAGGACTTCCCAGGGGGTCACCCATCCTAGTACTACTCTCGCCCAAGCACGCTTAACTTCGGAGTTCTGATGGGATCCGGTGCGTTAGTGCTGGTATGATCGCATCCGTCATTCATTGCACTCTAAAATCTATTAAACACAACCTTCCTCCCAACGCCCTAGCCCGCCCCCCGCTTTAAAACCCTCCACGCACCGACGCACGACGACGCCCGTCACGCCCATCCCCGACGCCACCATCCCATATCCTAATGACGCCTCAATCCGAACGTATTTTCCGCAAAAAAAAAAATAAATGAGTATATTTTTTTTTTTCAATTACGAGATCAAATTTCAACAAAAAGGAGGGATGCAACACGAGGACTTCCCAGGGGGTCACCCATCCTAGTACTACTCTCGCCCAAGCACGCTTAACTTCGGAGTTCTGATGGGATCCGGTGCGTTAGTGCTGGTATGATCGCATCCGTCATTCATTGCACTCTAAAATCTATTAAACACAACCTTCCTCCCAACGCCCTAGCCCGCCCCCCGCTTTAAAACCCTCCACGCACCGACGCACGACGACGCCCGTCACGCCCATCCCCGACGCCACCATCCCATATCCTAATGACGCCTCAATCCGAACGTATTTTCCGCAAAAAAAAAAATAAATGAGTATATTTTTTTTTTTCAATTACGAGATCAAATTTCAACAAAAAGGAGGGATGCAACACGAGGACTTCCCAGGGGGTCACCCATCCTAGTACTACTCTCGCCCAAGCACGCTTAACTTCGGAGTTCTGATGGGATCCGGTGCGTTAGTGCTGGTATGATCGCATCCGTCATTCATTGCACTCTAAAATCTATTAAACACAACCTTCCTCCCAACGCCCTAGCCCGCCCCCCGCTTTAAAACCCTCCACGCACCGACGCACGACGACGCCCGTCACGCCCATCCCCGACGCCACCATCCCATATCCTAATGACGCCTCAATCCGAACGTATTTTCCGCAAAAAAAAAAATAAATGAGTATATTTTTTTTTTTCAATTACGAGATCAAATTTCAACAAAAAGGAGGGATGCAACACGAGGACTTCCCAGGGGGTCACCCATCCTAGTACTACTCTCGCCCAAGCACGCTTAACTTCGGAGTTCTGATGGGATCCGGTGCGTTAGTGCTGGTATGATCGCATCCGTCATTCATTGCACTCTAAAATCTATTAAACACAACCTTCCTCCCAACGCCCTAGCCCGCCCCCCGCTTTAAAACCCTCCACGCACCGACGCACGACGACGCCCGTCACGCCCATCCCCGACGCCACCATCCCATATCCTAATGACGCCTCAATCCGAACGTATTTTCCGCAAAAAAAAAAATAAATGAGTATATTTTTTTTTTTCAATTACGAGATCAAATTTCAACAAAAAGGAGGGATGCAACACGAGGACTTCCCAGGGGGTCACCCATCCTAGTACTACTCTCGCCCAAGCACGCTTAACTTCGGAGTTCTGATGGGATCCGGTGCGTTAGTGCTGGTATGATCGCATCCGTCATTCATTGCACTCTAAAATCTATTAAACACAACCTTCCTCCCAACGCCCTAGCCCGCCCCCCGCTTTAAAACCCTCCACGCACCGACGCACGACGACGCCCGTCACGCCCATCCCCGACGCCACCATCCCATATCCTAATGACGCCTCAATCCGAACGTATTTTCCGCAAAAAAAAAAATAAATGAGTATATTTTTTTTTTTCAATTACGAGATCAAATTTCAACAAAAAGGAGGGATGCAACACGAGGACTTCCCAGGGGGTCACCCATCCTAGTACTACTCTCGCCCAAGCACGCTTAACTTCGGAGTTCTGATGGGATCCGGTGCGTTAGTGCTGGTATGATCGCATCCGTCATTCATTGCACTCTAAAATCTATTAAACACAACCTTCCTCCCAACGCCCTAGCCCGCCCCCCGCTTTAAAACCCTCCACGCACCGACGCACGACGACGCCCGTCACGCCCATCCCCGACGCCACCATCCCATATCCTAATGACGCCTCAATCCGAACGTATTTTCCGCAAAAAAAAAAATAAATGAGTATATTTTTTTTTTTCAATTACGAGATCAAATTTCAACAAAAAGGAGGGATGCAACACGAGGACTTCCCAGGGGGTCACCCATCCTAGTACTACTCTCGCCCAAGCACGCTTAACTTCGGAGTTCTGATGGGATCCGGTGCGTTAGTGCTGGTATGATCGCATCCGTCATTCATTGCACTCTAAAATCTATTAAACACAACCTTCCTCCCAACGCCCTAGCCCGCCCCCCGCTTTAAAACCCTCCACGCACCGACGCACGACGACGCCCGTCACGCCCATCCCCGACGCCACCATCCCATATCCTAATGACGCCTCAATCCGAACGTATTTTCCGCAAAAAAAAAAATAAATGAGTATATTTTTTTTTTTCAATTACGAGATCAAATTTCAACAAAAAGGAGGGATGCAACACGAGGACTTCCCAGGGGGTCACCCATCCTAGTACTACTCTCGCCCAAGCACGCTTAACTTCGGAGTTCTGATGGGATCCGGTGCGTTAGTGCTGGTATGATCGCATCCGTCATTCATTGCACTCTAAAATCTATTAAACACAACCTTCCTCCCAACGCCCTAGCCCGCCCCCCGCTTTAAAACCCTCCACGCACCGACGCACGACGACGCCCGTCACGCCCATCCCCGACGCCACCATCCCATATCCTAATGACGCCTCAATCCGAACGTATTTTCCGCAAAAAAAAAAATAAATGAGTATATTTTTTTTTTTCAATTACGAGATCAAATTTCAACAAAAAGGAGGGATGCAACACGAGGACTTCCCAGGGGGTCACCCATCCTAGTACTACTCTCGCCCAAGCACGCTTAACTTCGGAGTTCTGATGGGATCCGGTGCGTTAGTGCTGGTATGATCGCATCCGTCATTCATTGCACTCTAAAATCTATTAAACACAACCTTCCTCCCAACGCCCTAGCCCGCCCCCCGCTTTAAAACCCTCCACGCACCGACGCACGACGACGCCCGTCACGCCCATCCCCGACGCCACCATCCCATATCCTAATGACGCCTCAATCCGAACGTATTTTCCGCAAAAAAAAAAATAAATGAGTATATTTTTTTTTTTCAATTACGAGATCAAATTTCAACAAAAAGGAGGGATGCAACACGAGGACTTCCCAGGGGGTCACCCATCCTAGTACTACTCTCGCCCAAGCACGCTTAACTTCGGAGTTCTGATGGGATCCGGTGCGTTAGTGCTGGTATGATCGCATCCGTCATTCATTGCACTCTAAAATCTATTAAACACAACCTTCCTCCCAACGCCCTAGCCCGCCCCCCGCTTTAAAACCCTCCACGCACCGACGCACGACGACGCCCGTCACGCCCATCCCCGACGCCACCATCCCATATCCTAATGACGCCTCAATCCGAACGTATTTTCCGCAAAAAAAAAAATAAATGAGTATATTTTTTTTTTTCAATTACGAGATCAAATTTCAACAAAAAGGAGGGATGCAACACGAGGACTTCCCAGGGGGTCACCCATCCTAGTACTACTCTCGCCCAAGCACGCTTAACTTCGGAGTTCTGATGGGATCCGGTGCGTTAGTGCTGGTATGATCGCATCCGTCATTCATTGCACTCTAAAATCTATTAAACACAACCTTCCTCCCAACGCCCTAGCCCGCCCCCCGCTTTAAAACCCTCCACGCACCGACGCACGACGACGCCCGTCACGCCCATCCCCGACGCCACCATCCCATATCCTAATGACGCCTCAATCCGAACGTATTTTCCGCAAAAAAAAAAATAAATGAGTATATTTTTTTTTTTCAATTACGAGATCAAATTTCAACAAAAAGGAGGGATGCAACACGAGGACTTCCCAGGGGGTCACCCATCCTAGTACTACTCTCGCCCAAGCACGCTTAACTTCGGAGTTCTGATGGGATCCGGTGCGTTAGTGCTGGTATGATCGCATCCGTCATTCATTGCACTCTAAAATCTATTAAACACAACCTTCCTCCCAACGCCCTAGCCCGCCCCCCGCTTTAAAACCCTCCACGCACCGACGCACGACGACGCCCGTCACGCCCATCCCCGACGCCACCATCCCATATCCTAATGACGCCTCAATCCGAACGTATTTTCCGCAAAAAAAAAATAAATGAGTATATTTTTTTTTTTCAATTACGAGATCAAATTTCAACAAAAAGGAGGGATGCAACACGAGGACTTCCCAGGGGGTCACCCATCCTAGTACTACTCTCGCCCAAGCACGCTTAACTTCGGAGTTCTGATGGGATCCGGTGCGTTAGTGCTGGTATGATCGCATCCGTCATTCATTGCACTCTAAAATCTATTAAACACAACCTTCCTCCCAACGCCCTAGCCCGCCCCCCGCTTTAAAACCCTCCACGCACCGACGCACGACGACGCCCGTCACGCCCATCCCCGACGCCACCATCCCATATCCTAATGACGCCTCAATCCGAACGTATTTTCCGCAAAAAAAAAAATAAATGAGTATATTTTTTTTTTTCAATTACGAGATCAAATTTCAACAAAAAGGAGGGATGCAACACGAGGACTTCCCAGGGGGTCACCCATCCTAGTACTACTCTCGCCCAAGCACGCTTAACTTCGGAGTTCTGATGGGATCCGGTGCGTTAGTGCTGGTATGATCGCATCCGTCATTCATTGCACTCTAAAATCTATTAAACACAACCTTCCTCCCAACGCCCTAGCCCGCCCCCCGCTTTAAAACCCTCCACGCACCGACGCACGACGACGCCCGTCACGCCCATCCCCGACGCCACCATCCCATATCCTAATGACGCCTCAATCCGAACGTATTTTCCGCAAAAAAAAAAATAAATGAGTATATTTTTTTTTTTCAATTACGAGATCAAATTTCAACAAAAAGGAGGGATGCAACACGAGGACTTCCCAGGGGGTCACCCATCCTAGTACTACTCTCGCCCAAGCACGCTTAACTTCGGAGTTCTGATGGGATCCGGTGCGTTAGTGCTGGTATGATCGCATCCGTCATTCATTGCACTCTAAAATCTATTAAACACAACCTTCCTCCCAACGCCCTAGCCCGCCCCCCGCTTTAAAACCCTCCACGCACCGACGCACGACGACGCCCGTCACGCCCATCCCCGACGCCACCATCCCATATCCTAATGACGCCTCAATCCGAACGTATTTTCCGCAAAAAAAAAAATAAATGAGTATATTTTTTTTTTTCAATTACGAGATCAAATTTCAACAAAAAGGAGGGATGCAACACGAGGACTTCCCAGGGGGTCACCCATCCTAGTACTACTCTCGCCCAAGCACGCTTAACTTCGGAGTTCTGATGGGATCCGGTGCGTTAGTGCTGGTATGATCGCATCCGTCATTCATTGCACTCTAAAATCTATTAAACACAACCTTCCTCCCAACGCCCTAGCCCGCCCCCCGCTTTAAAACCCTCCACGCACCGACGCACGACGACGCCCGTCACGCCCATCCCCGACGCCACCATCCCATATCCTAATGACGCCTCAATCCGAACGTATTTTCCGCAAAAAAAAAATAAATGAGTATATTTTTTTTTTTCAATTACGAGATCAAATTTCAACAAAAAGGAGGGATGCAACACGAGGACTTCCCAGGGGGTCACCCATCCTAGTACTACTCTCGCCCAAGCACGCTTAACTTCGGAGTTCTGATGGGATCCGGTGCGTTAGTGCTGGTATGATCGCATCCGTCATTCATTGCACTCTAAAATCTATTAAACACAACCTTCCTCCCAACGCCCTAGCCCGCCCCCCGCTTTAAAACCCTCCACGCACCGACGCACGACGACGCCCGTCACGCCCATCCCCGACGCCACCATCCCATATCCTAATGACGCCTCAATCCGAACGTATTTTCCGCAAAAAAAAAAATAAATGAGTATATTTTTTTTTTTCAATTACGAGATCAAATTTCAACAAAAAGGAGGGATGCAACACGAGGACTTCCCAGGGGGTCACCCATCCTAGTACTACTCTCGCCCAAGCACGCTTAACTTCGGAGTTCTGATGGGATCCGGTGCGTTAGTGCTGGTATGATCGCATCCGTCATTCATTGCACTCTAAAATCTATTAAACACAACCTTCCTCCCAACGCCCTAGCCCGCCCCCCGCTTTAAAACCCTCCACGCACCGACGCACGACGACGCCCGTCACGCCCATCCCCGACGCCACCATCCCATATCCTAATGACGCCTCAATCCGAACGTATTTTCCGCAAAAAAAAAAATAAATGAGTATATTTTTTTTTTTCAATTACGAGATCAAATTTCAACAAAAAGGAGGGATGCAACACGAGGACTTCCCAGGGGGTCACCCATCCTAGTACTACTCTCGCCCAAGCACGCTTAACTTCGGAGTTCTGATGGGATCCGGTGCGTTAGTGCTGGTATGATCGCATCCGTCATTCATTGCACTCTAAAATCTATTAAACACAACCTTCCTCCCAACGCCCTAGCCCGCCCCCCGCTTTAAAACCCTCCACGCACCGACGCACGACGACGCCCGTCACGCCCATCCCCGACGCCACCATCCCATATCCTAATGACGCCTCAATCCGAACGTATTTTCCGCAAAAAAAAAATAAATGAGTATATTTTTTTTTTTCAATTACGAGATCAAATTTCAACAAAAAGGAGGGATGCAACACGAGGACTTCCCAGGGGGTCACCCATCCTAGTACTACTCTCGCCCAAGCACGCTTAACTTCGGAGTTCTGATGGGATCCGGTGCGTTAGTGCTGGTATGATCGCATCCGTCATTCATTGCACTCTAAAATCGATTAAACACAACCATCCTCCCAAAGGCCCCTAGCCGCCCCCGCTTTAAAACCCTCCACGCACCGACGCACGACGACGCCCGTCACGCCATTACCACCCGGGACGCCAGACCATCCCCATGTATTTTCCGCAAAAAAAAAATAAATGAGTATATTTTTTTTTTCAATTACGAGATCAAATTTCAACAAAAAGGAGGGATGCAACACGAGGACTCTCCAGGGGGGTCACCCATCCTAGTACTACTCTCGCCCAAGCACGCTTAACTTCGGAGTTCTGATGGGATCCGGTGCGTTAGTGCTGGTATGATCGCATCCGTCATTCATTGCACTCTAAAATCTATTAAACACAACCTTCCTCCCAACGCCCTAGCCCGCCCCCCCGCTTTAAAACCCTCCACGCACCGACGCACGACGACGCCCGTCACGCCCATCCCCGACGCCACCATCCCATATCCTAATGACGCCTCAATCCGAACGTATTTTCCGCAAAAAAAAAATAAATGAGTATATTTTTTTTTTCAAAATTACGAGATCAAATTTCAACAAAAAGGAGGGATGCAACACGAGGACTTCCCAGGGGGTCACCCATCCTAGTACTACTCTCGCCCAAGCACGCTTAACTTCGGAGTTCTGATGGGATCCGGTGCGTTAGTGCTGGTATGATCGCATCCGTCATTCATTGCACTCTAAAATCTATTAAACACAACCTTCCTC
>NC_090800.1:43947558-43984812 GCF_036512215.1 Solanum lycopersicum
ACAAATAAAAAGCATCTTCATTGGGTTTTGAAATGATGGATTATGTCGTTGCTTTTCCGACCAATAAGAATTGGTTTTATGCCATGTCTCAGCCTAAGAACTGTTGGACTGATCATGTATTTTTATAAATAGATGCTTTTACAATGATGTATATGATACATTGTGTTTGTATGTTATTTATACATATCAAAATCATATATCACTTTCAGCAACTAGTATTTTTTTAATTAAATTTTTTCAAATGTATAATTATTTTTATATTTTATTTGCAGTACATTGATGTTATTTTTTACTACCTTCGAAAAAATCAAAACTTCAAAGCATAGATCAATACACATACACAACAGTCAATTGTTTGTTCAGCGCACATATCAACAATACCCATGATAGGTATTATAACAGTGAGGTTGATGAAGATATTAGTACCCAAGAACACCTTGATCGTGCAAGAGCTGTATCAGTACATGAGAGGTCAATAATCAACGTCATGAAAGGTTTTTTAATACCAGCTGGATTACCATGGCATTTGGTGGATGATGTTTATATTCTGATCAATTATGATGGAGATTTTCATTGGGTATTAGCTGTGGTTGAATTGAATAAGAGGTTGATACGCGTGTATGACTCTTCTTTGGGCACAAGGAAACGTGTATATTCTGACGAGATAAAAAAATTGTCAAGGATGTTACCTTCTTACCTGATTGACAGCGGTTTCTTTGAAAACAATGAGCAGACAAACTGGTCAGTTCTTGATGCATACAAGGACAAACAAAACAGGTGTACCTTTAGAGTCACATATTTCTTTCAACATTGAATACGCTGAAGGTATCATGCAACAAGAAAACGATAGCCTGTAAGTATTTTCAATTCTGGTCTACAATATATGTGTAAACTATTTTACAAATTTATATTACGTATTTTGTTGTAGGGACTGCGGGTTATACGTAGCTACATTTGCAGAGTTTTTGAGTGACCAACTTGTTATACCACCTGATTGTCGCGCCCCATTTTCGCAGAAAACGGGTTTTGTGCACGACCTAACAACTCTTTTGGGATTTCGAGTTTGGAGTCGCCACCTAACGAATTAAGGCGCGTTAGGGCACCTATCAAACCTAACTAAGTCTAGCTAAGGTCAACGAGCCAGAGATTATGGTAAGATTTCAAATTACCTCGAGAGGAAGGTGTTAGGCATCCCTCGAGGTCCACAAATGTGGGTCCCAGCCGTATCTCATGCAATCTATGTGAGGGTTACAATTAGCAGTCAAGGTCACTTCATTTATTAATTTATTTAATCTTGCTAAGTGATAACAAATATAATTAAAAAAAATTAATATTATTTTTTTTATTTTTTTTATTTGAGCATGCAAGGCTAGGTGATAGCAATAAATAAACAATCAAATTTTATTTTTATTTAAGCATATGAGACTATGTTATAAACAAAATTGGCAAAAATTAAGCAATTAGTATGTGCAAAAGTAAAGTTTGAAAATTGATAAGTTTTGAGTAGGAATTTTTATTTTTTTAAAAAATGTTTGTTTCTTTATAGGGATGATGCCACGATATTGTTGATCGCGCTCTTCCACCATAGAAATAATTTTGATTTGAGGTCGGTCTAAAAAATAGTTTATGTTTTTTGAAAATGATTTAAAAGATTTAGTTTACATGTAGGCACATAAATATTTACACATAAATACACATAATTCCTTTTGAAATTCATGGGTAGGTGGTACTTCCAAGGACGCGTCAGTTTAATTTAAAAAATTGGAACTAGACCTCATAGTTCCTTTGACTTTCCCACTAACGATAGGTTAGGAGATAGTGCTTATAATTTATTTCAAAAATAAACAATGTCATAATAAATCCAAAGTTTTAAAGGAAGATTGAATAATGACTTTTAAGAAAATTATGTTTGCAAAACTTTGTAAGTAAGAAAAAAAAGCTAGTAGAACATTAAGGTGGTAAATTTAATAAATGCAAAGGTTTTACTATGAAATATATTTTAAAAGCTAAGTAATTTGTTAAGTGCATGAAATGATTCTAATTTAATATCATTATTATTTTAAGAAAATAACATATTGCATCATGAATGCGGAAATCTTCAAGAAGTCAAATGGGATTACTAATTAAATAATATTAACTAATTTTAGGGGGAGGGCACAAATATGCATAATATTTTTCTTTTTAATGGATATGTTAAAAGTTATTTACAAGCCTATAGACGTGATTTCTAGGTTTTCAAAAAAGAGAGTAACACATATATGCATGATTTTGTAAATCTAAATGATATGAACAAATTAATCCTTAGGCATGGTTCCTACGTGATAAGACAATGCTAAAAGTTATAACATTTTTAAAACACCTAATCGGCCTACTAAATTATTATGATTTGATTTTAACATTCAAAAAATTAATGGAATCTTGTTATTATTTTTTTAAGACTTATTAACAAAGCGTCAAGCAAATTGAAAATTGGTTAGATTATAACACCTACAAACAATAATTCTAGGTGGTTAAAGATAAACCTATAGGCATGATTTCTAACTTTTTTTTTAAAAAAAAATACAATGAACAAGTAGGCATGTAAATCCCCCTCCCTTAGACGATCCCCAAATAAATTTATATATGAGAGCGTTAGAGTTACAAATGTTACAACATTCGAATAAATAAAGTAAGAAAAAAAATATATAGATTCAAATAAACAAATAAATCTTTCTTCATGGTTAATCTTCAACTTGAACTTCAAGTTTGAAACCTGTCAAAGCAATCAAATAACTACACAAGTAATCACATTTATTAGTCAAGGTGAGACAATATGAAATTGTTTAACAACTTATACATAACAAAGGAATAGAACAATGAGCTCACACAAATGTATGAATACAAAAATAATTTAAATGTTAATTCCGAATACTAACCGGTTAAGTAGATTAGGAATGGTAGCAATGAAAAACAAGTTGATCCAACCTTTACTCGAACAAAAGCAAAATAACAAAGTAGCGAAGAAGAGCACTTTAATGTTTACCGAAATCTTAATGTATTTAGAGTAGCAAGAGAGCAATGAGAGAATGAAGAGTGATGAGAGAATTTGTGATTGAGAGTGAATGATTGTATGAATTGATGAAATAATGAAGGGAGGGTTTTTTTTATTTATATAGCAAAGAGAGGGAAGCAAATAAGGAAAAGAAATATTTAAAGGAATCCATTAAATATATTGTTTTCCTTATTATAAAAGAGGACCAAATCAGAAAAATTTTAAAATATTTCATTACCAAATATAAACAAGTAAGAATAAATTAATATGGAGTAATATTTATTTTTCCTTAAATAATGAAGGGCAAAATTAATAAAATCCTTCCTGCCAAATACGAGTCAAATTCCAAAATTAACATGTCAAAATATATTTACAACTAAATAAGGCTAAGCTATTAATTACAAATTATTGGGAGAAGGAAAAAAATAACTGTTTAAGGAGAAACATATAATTTTAGTCAATATTCTAAAGATCAGGTAACCTATAATTTTACCGTATAGGGACAATCTATATATCATGGCAACAATATCATTTCAATGCATCTGTCACATAGTTCAGCAATTTAAGGAATATAATCAATATACCAACATCAAGAACAAATTCAAGCATCACTTAATTAACTAGAGGTGGGTGCATATTTGCATCATATTAGTTAGGGGGATAATTAGTTTAAAATCAGGGGTAAATATTTCTAAATCAAGAACGTATTAATTCTTATAGAGAGACAAATAACAAAGGTGAATTACATTTAGCAATACACAAGTTGACAAAGAGGACATGATTAAGATCAATAACAAAAGTAGCAGCAATCTGAGGCCAAGATGATTTTTGTGTAAAATTATATATCAGACAATCAAAGCCAACTTGTAAATGAAAAGACGATTAAAATTGCTGAAAGATGAGATAATGAGTTAAAGTAAATGTACCCGTGTGGATCTGTTAGAGAGATCCGTCTTTAACCAACTCGCATTTCCAAAAGACTTCATCGAAGTTGTTGTCGTCGCCGGTGGAGCCTGCTGCTGCACTGTCTCGCCAGGCTGCTGGTTTCGCTGGACAAAGCTGCCGGTAGTCTTTGCAGGTTGCTGTCCAGCTGCTGCTTAGCCATCACTGCTGCTCGTCCACGCCGGCATCGCTGCTGCTGGCTGGAGCATTTGCTACTGGTCGCCTCGCTTGGATGTTGTTGTCGATGGTGATCCTGCAAAGAGATAAAAAGAAGAGGGGGCGGAGAGAGGGAGAAGGACGGGAAGGGGAAGGAAGCGAAGGGGAGAGGGGAGGAAGAGAGAGAGAAGAGCAGCGGGGCTGCTTGGGTCACCGTCCAGCTGTCTCCCTCGCCGGAAAAAATGGAGGAGAGGGAGAGAAAAGGGAGAGGGGAGGCGGCTGGAGAGGAAGAGGAGGGAGAAGAAGAGAAAATTTTAGGTTTTGATATTTTTAGTGTATTGAAATCAAGAAGAAAAGGGAATTTAATCACAACCGTTGATTTAAAGGGCTAGGATTCGATCTAGGATTTATTTATTTAAATGGACGAATGAGATTAAAAGATGACATTTAAAAGTCAGATTTGGTTGGATATGAAATGGCTAAAATTGCAATTAAATTGGCTAGAATTGAAATGAAAGAGAGACTATGATTGAAATAAAATTTAATTGAAGTGGCTAGAGTTGAAAGAAATTATGATAGAATAGGCTAAAATTTAAGGAAAGTGTAGGAATTACTATTTAATTAAAATACTACATATATTAAAATATTTTATATAATTAAAAATCATTTAAATTTTAAAATATTTGAAATTCATTAATAATTTTAAAATATTTTAATTATATTTACGATAACTTTATAAAGTAAAACATACTAAAATATATAATTTTCAAGCAAAGTCAGCTAAAAATTCTAAAATTTAAAACACGTATTTAATCGAATAGTATTCCTAAAAATGGTCAAAGGTCAGTCAAAATTGGGTGTCAACAGCTGCCCCTTGGTTGATTGAGAATGAAGAACGAATTGTCAGGCAACCAACGTTGACTTAGTAGCCGATTTTGTTCGACGGACGACAGATGTCAGTGGGATCAATTGAAGTGATACAGAGTTGAAAAAGGATACGACGGAGACTTTGGTTTTAAGTCGCCTACATATCTCTGGTTATACGAGAATCAGGTCGTGTGTAGTTCTAGATTCAAGAGCAAATGAAACTCTTAAAAGTTGAAAGAGCGCTAAGGTATTCGAACGGCACGATATCGACTTGAATAGATAAGATTAGAGTAGCGAGAAAAGAGAGATAGAGTGGCTAAAAGAGCAAGACAGAGAAACGAGAAGAGCATGATAGAATGAGGTCATCAGCCTTTGAGCACGGTTCAGAGTATCAGTAGCAAAGAATTGATAGGGTCTTTGTTGTGATAGATGATAGCATGATAATTGTGATCAAGGGCGATCGATCATATCTGCAAATTCTAGATAAAATGTTAGCTTATAAATAGATAAAGTATGACCAATAATAATAAAATATGAGTTCTAACTAGACAAGAGGTGATAAAAAGTGTATCTGCTTGAGACATAGTGCAAGCCTTGATAGTCTTTAACTTCTTGAAGGATTGAACCCATCTCTGAAGAATAACGTCAACTCCAATAGATTTGATAGTATAAAGATATAATAATATAAGAAAAATCTCTAGTTGTAGGATATTCTAAACGTCATTTTAAGGCGGATGAGCCTAAGTGTCATTTTAAGGCGGACAACCTAAATATCTTATAAAGCGGACGAATAAATGTCTTATGAGGCGGACAAGCCTAAATGTCCCTTTTAAGGTGGACAGCCTAAATGTCCTATAAGATGGACAAACCTAAATGTCGTTTTAAGGCGGACGAGCCTAAATGTCCTATTATAAGGCAGACGAGCCTAGATGTCGCATTGTAAGGCGGACGAGCCTAGATGTCGCATTGTAAGGCGGACGAGCCTAGATGAAGAGATAGAAAGTCACAGTTGCGAGTTGAATTCGAAGATATCTTCGTGGTAGCCTGAACAACAGATGAATAGCGAAACGATAGTGTGAGGAGTCAAGAATTTGTCGAAGCCTTTGTGTGTAAGCAAGGGAACAGCGGTTCAGAAGGCGACTTTGTTTGTAATCTGCATAACTGTAACTCTTAATAGAGTAATTAGAGCAGAATAAGCGGTAAATGTAAACATGATGCAATTTCCCATATTGACCATGAATGTTTTCCTTAAGACCATGCAAAATGATGTCTTAGGCTATGATGTCTAGGGCCATGATATGCGAAATGTATCCTCAGGTCATGAAAATGTTGTCTGCAGGCCATGAAAATGACGCCTTTAGACTATGACACTTTCGAATCATGATAGACAGAAATTAAACCCTTAGGCAATGATATGATGTCCGCAGGCTATGAAGATGCTGCCTTTAGACTATAATACCTTAGGGACATGGTAAGCATAAAATAAGTCCTCAGGCCATGACATGAAGTTCGCAGGCCATGAAAGATGGCGCCTTTGGAGGATGACGCCTTTGGAATATAAATAATGAGTAAAGAGAGCGTATCTGTTTTTGACATCTGTTGATACTTATGACTTGATTCGATTCGGGCACATGTAAACTTCGAGCACGGTGCAATCCTGGGCTGATGCAAACTTCGGGCACAATGCAGTCTCGGGCACAATGCGATGATGCATTTCTTCGGGCACATGTAATATCGAGCACATGCAATGATGCATTTCTTCGGGCACATGCAATATCGAGCACAATGCAATGATGCACTTCTTTGGGCACAATGTAATATCGGGCACATGCAGTATCGAGCATATGTAATGATGCATTTCTTCGGGCACATCTAATATCGGGCACATGCAATGATGCATTTCTTCGGGCACATAAAATATCGAGCGCATGCAATAATGCAATTCTTCGAGCATAAGTCAATATTGGGCATATGCGATGATGTATTTCTTCGGGCACCTGAAATATCAAGCACATGCAATAATGCATTTCTTTGGACACATGCAATATCAAGCACATGAAATTATGCGTTTCGGCATTCTCAGGCATAATATAATGATGTAGTTCTTTGAGCATAGTGCGATATCAGGCGTAGGTGCAAATGATGAAATATCGGGCATAATGTAATTTGTCAGCACAGCAGTTGCTTGAGGGCATACAGTAGCTTGGGCGTCCGCCTTATTGGAAGGATCGAGTGTCATTTGTCGGGCTCAAATGTGGTAATGTCGATTGTTGAAGTTGCCTTTGTATGTGTACCTGCATTTTCTACATTCAAAGAAAAATAGTTAGTTTAAAGGGGGGAGGTTGATCTGTATCCATGATTTGGCGCAACGTGCTCCTTTGGCTTGCCATCCACACCTCTTCAGCGTCTGTTTTTTTATAAAAAGGGGGGAATTTTTTTTGAAAGATTTTGAAATCATCATTTAATAAAAGCTGATGTCGAATCTTTGATCATGGAATATGTTGAGACTTTGCAACGTCTGACTCAAAAGTGGAGCTATCATTTGATCGTCGTTGTAAGCTGACTGCTTGTTGAGGAGAAACTTTCTGTGAAATTTTTGAGTTTACTCAAAAATTCTGCCCCAGTATGAAGATGTGCCAGGAGAAATCTTGATGGAATTTCTCAATAATTCTGCCCCAGTTTGAAAAGGGGAAAATGAAAGTTTTATTTACAATAAGATCGAACCCTATAGGAGCGCCTACGTATCCCCTCTTAAACGGGAATCAGGTCTTACGTAGTTCCAAATTACAAAAAGCATGAATCAATCTCTAGATGTAATACTTTTTCACAGAATCTGAATTGATAGGTTTTGCCCAAACTTCTCTATCCATTTTTGCAAGTATGAGGGCCCCGCCTGTCAGTACTCGAGAGACTATGTACGGACCTTGCCAGTTTGGTGAAAATTTACCCTTTGCCTCCTCTTGATTTGGGAAAATCCACTTCAAAACCAGTTGCCCAGGTGAGAAATGTCTGGGTTTAACCTTCTTGTTGAAAGCTCTGGCTATTCTATTCTGATAGAGCTGACCATGACAAATGGCGTTAATTCTTCTTCCATCTATTAATGCCAAATTCTCGTCCCGACCTTGTATCCAGTCAGCATCACTCAACTTTGCTTCTTGGATGATCCTTAGGGAAGGTATCTCTATTTCGGCGAGTATCACAACTTCAGTGCCGTATACTAAGAAGTAAGGTGTGGCCCCTGTGGAAGTTCTGATTGTGGTACGATACCCCAGTAATGCGAAAGGTAGCTTTTCCTGACAGTGTTTGTGATTATCGATCATCTTGCGCAATATCCTTTTGATGTTTTTGTTTGCTGCCTCAACAGCCCTGTTCATCTGTGCCCTGTATGCTATAGAGTTTCGATGACTGATCTTGAACTTCTCACACATTGATCTCATTAGGTCACTATTTAGGTTGGTGCCGTTGTCAGTGATGATTGACTCAGGAATTCCAAACCTACAAATAATGTTATTTTTGAAAAAGTCATCCACAACTTTCTTTGTCACTGATTTATGGGAGGTGGCCTCAACCCACTTGGTGAAATAGTCAATTGCGACAAGAATGAATCTGTGCCCTTTGGATGCTGTTGGCTCGATTGGACCAATGACATCCATGCCCCATGCTGCGAACGGCCAAGGTGAACTAGTGACATGGAGTTCGTTGGGAGGTACTCGAATCATATCTGCGTGAGTCTGACATTGACGACAATTCTGGACGTAGCGAATGCAGTCTGTCTCCATAGTTAGGCAATAATATCCTGATCTCAGAATCTTCTTTGCTAATGTAAAATCGTTCATGTGAGGGCCACAAGTGCCTGCATGTATCTCTTCGACCAGCCTGCGAGCCTCTCTTGCTTCGACGCATCTTAGCAGCCCCAAATCGGGAGTTATCCTATAGAGGATTTCCCCACTTAAAAAGAATTGGGTTGCTAACCTTCGAATTGTACGCTTTTGTACACTTGTTGCATCTTATGTATATTCACCACTCTTCAAATATCCTCTAATGTCATCGTACCAGGGCTTTCCATCAGGCTCTTCCTCAACATGGAAACAATAAGCTGGTTGTTCATGTATGTGAATGTGAATAGGATCGATGTAATTGTGATCAGGGTGTCGAATCATAGAAGACAGAGTGGCTAAGGCGTCTGCGAATTCATTTTGGACCCTTGGTACATGTCTAAATTCTGTTTTGACAAACCTTTTACATAGCCTATGCACGCACTCCAAATATGGTAACAACTTTTGACTTTTTGTTGCCCAATCACCTCGAACCTGATGGATCAATAGGTCTGAATCCCCTATTATTAGCATTTCCTGGACATCCAAGTCAATCACGCATCAGAGACCTAGTATGCAGGCTTCATATTCGGCCATACTATTTGAGCAAAGGAATCTGAGTTTTGCTGATACTGGATAATGTTGCCCGGTGGGTGAGATCAAAATAGCCCCGATGCCGGATCCATTCAGATTTTTAGCTCCATCAAAGAACATTCTCCATCCATCATATTCTTCAGAAATGTCCTCTCCCACAAAGTCCACCTCTTCATCTGGGAAGTAGATCTTCAACGGCCTGTAATCATTGTCCACGGGATTCTCTGCCATGTGGTCTGCTAATGCCTGTGCTTTCACTGCTTTTTGCGTGACATATACTATGTCAAACTCGCTCAACAATATCTGCCATTTTGCCAGTTTACCTGTGGGCATGGGCTTTTGAAAAATATACTTCAAAGGATCCATCCTTGAAATCAAATAAGTAGTATGTGATGAGAGGTAATGTCATAACTTTTGGGAAACCCATGTTAGAGCACAACAGGTACGCTCTAATAGAGAGTATCGGGCTTTGCATAATGTGAACTTCTTGCTCATGTAATATAGCCTGCTCCTTCTTCCCTGTTTCATCGTGTTGTCCCAAGATGCAACCGAAAGCATTATCCAGTACTGAAATATACAAAAGTAATGGTCTACCTGACTCTGGTGGAACCAACACAGGAGGATTGGATAGATAGTCTTTGATCTTGTCAAATGCCTGTTGACATTCGCTTGTCCATTTCACCATTGCATCCTTTTTTAACAACTTGAAGATAGGTTCACATATGACAGTAGACTGAGCTATAAAACGACTAATGTAGTTAAGTCGTCCTAAGAAACTTATTACCTCCTTCTTGCTTTTTGGCGGGGGGAAGGTCATGAATGGCTTTGATATTTGATTGGTCCAATTCTATACCTTGATGACTGACAATGAAACCTAAAAGCTTTCCAGCAGGCACACCAAAGACACATTTCGCTGGATTCAGTTTCAGATTGTACTTGCGTAGCCTGGCAAAGAATTTCCGTAAGTCCTCAAGATGATTTGAACTTTCCTTTGATTTGATGATGACATCATCCACATAAACTTCAATTTCCTTATGGATCATGTCATGAAACAATGTAGTCAATGCCCTCATGTACGTAGCCCCAGTGTTCTTTAATCCAAAAGGCATCACCTTGTAGTTATAGACGCCTCACGGCGTGATGAAGGCAGTTTTCTCAGCGTCGTCTTTGTGCATCTCAATTTGATGATAGCCGACAAAGCAATCCACAAATGACTGAGTTTCGTGCTTAGCACAATTGTCAATTAGTATGTGTATGTTTGGTAAGGGAAAGTTATCTTTAGGGCTAGCTTTATTGAGATCTCGATAATCCACGCAAACTCTGACCTTGCCGTCTTTCTTGGGCACTGGAATGACATTTGCAAGCCAAGTTGGGTATTCTGTCACTTGGAGTATCCCAGCATCTAATTGCTTTGATACTTCTTCTTTGATTTTCAAACTCATCTCAGGCTTGTATTTTCTCAGCTTCTGTTTTACTGGAGGACATGTTGGATCAGTGGGCAGTCGATGGGCTACGATTGAAGTACTTAGCCCTGTCATGTCTGCGTAGGACCACACGAAAATATCTTTATTCTCTATGAGAAACTCGATATACTCTCTTTTGTCTTCTTTTATCATATGGATGCTTACTCGAGTTTCATGTGTCACCTCTGCATTTCCCAAATTCACCACTTCTGTCTCTACCAAGTTTGGATTGGGTTTTTCCTCGAATTCCTTAACCCTTTTGATTAACTCCTCGGGAACCTCATTGTCTTTGACTTCTTCTAAGTCATTAATATTAAGTTGAGCAGTCTCATTGTATGCCATAGTCTCAGAGTCGACATTTTTATAGTGAATTTTGCTGGTGAGAAAAAAAAATAGCAAACAATTAAATATAAGGCAAAAATATGGAAAAGAACTTTATTGATAAAGATTTGAAAATTTCATAAGTCCTCATTCTAAAGCAATACAGAGGATGGGAATTAAAACGTTTATTAAAAACTCTTTTTATTTGAATTAAAACTTGATAGAAAAACATCTTCCAAGGCTACCCAGATGCTCGACGAGGTCTGGATGGAGTCGAGGTCCAGTTGCTGACGCTGATCTTTGCTTCCTTGCTTCCACTAGGGCCCCCTTTCTCCTCCTCGTTGATCACGACGTTGCAAACTTTCCCCTCTTCTTTGGTTAGCGATAACCCCTTCAAGTCGTCTGAGATCTCATCAGTACTGCCGCCCATGAAACCTGCTGATCGAAATGATTGATGCAATGGCGGTATGGGTTTCTTCAATGGATAGTATACCCATCTCTAGGTGGTTGCCAATCGAGCCATTCTTCGGTAGTGTACTTATATCCCAAACCAAAGTGGTGGAATGTCGAACAGGCTGTATAGGTTTCACTATCCCTTGCAATTCAGCCCCCAATACTTTCCCAAGCTCGAAACCGAACCAGGCCATCATATCTATGATTTTTTGGCTGAACCAAGGTTGCAACTCAATATTACCAACAAGCTCCACTGTATGGTACATTTCACCATCCATATTCTCTCTTCCTTCAATCGTGTATACAGGATGACCCTTTTCTCCATGGACTACAACCTCTTCGTAATCCCATTCAAACTTCAGGCATTGGTAAAGAGTAGATGGAACTGCTCCAGCCATATGAATCCATGGACAACTCAACAATAAGTTGTACGATGAAGGGATGTCCAAAATTTTGAAAGCTATGGGGAAAGTGACAGGACCAATGAGCATGTCCAAGGTTATCTCCCCAATAGTGCCTCTCTGGGAGCCATCAAATGCCCTCACATTCATCTTCCATGTCTGAATTTTTGCATTATCCACGCCCAGCCTCGTCAGTGTGCTCAGAGGGCAAATGTTTAAACCTGAACCTGCATCAACTAATGCTTTGTTTATCACCTTATCCTGATATTGAACTGAAATGTACAGAGCTTTATTGTGAGTTGTTCCTTCGAGTGGCAGCTCATCTTTGTGAAAAGATATTTTGTAAGCCTCAAAGACCTGCCCCACCATTTGGGATACCTCTCCATGAGTGATGTTAGATGGGACATAAGCTTCACCAAAGATCTTCAGAAGGGCATTTTGATGAGTTTCAGAAGATTGCAGTAACTCCAGAATTGATATTTTGGATGAGGTTTTACTCAACTGCTCAATGACAGAGTATTCTTTAGCTTGAACCTTTTTCCAAATACCTTGATTTTCAAGCTCTACGACTGGTGTTTGGATTTGCTAGAGCTTCCCTGAACCAAATTTTCAGAAGTGTAAATTCTTCCAGATCTGGTGACCCCTGTTGCAACATCTGTCTCTTCCACATTCATTTGTCTTTTGTTGTAATCCCAAGGTACAACATGTGTATCACATTGTATTGGGGAGGATGCCCTATAGACAGTGAACGGTGGTCTGGGTGCAACAACTTCTACTTCAAATGGGGCGAGTCCTTGCACTATTAGTGGTGCTTGGGCAGTGGTAGACATGGCTTCTTCTGTTTCGACGGCCCAGTTAGATTCTTCCCAATCCCAGACATCACCAGCTTCCACCATGTTGACTTGATGGTTAGGAAGAGGATTATTCGCAACATTCGGTGTAGGATCCTTGAGTTGGATGGTTTTTGTATCAATCAACATTTGAACCTTATCCTTAAGGGCTCTGCAAACTTCGGTGTTGTTACCCTTCATCCCAGAATGGTAGGCGCATACCTTGTTAGGGTCATACCATTTTGTGCGAACATCCACTGGTAATGCAGGTATTGGGGAGACGTACCCAGCCTGTTTCAGTCTTTCATAAAGTTGTGTTATGGGTTCAGCCAAAGGGGTATAGATTTTTGTAGGTCTTCTTTCATAGGAAGGTCTGTTTCGGTAATTTGGTGTTTGAGTGGGTGGTGGAGTTTGGAAGTGTGTTGGTTGAACATTATAGACAGGATATGAGGCATGCAAATATTGAGGAGGAGCGTTTTGGTAATATATACGCATGGGTTGGGGAGATATAGGGGGTGGAGCTGAGGGATGTTTAGGGTATGGGGTGTGAGGGTATGGGGATGGTGGTGGGTTTATTGTCTTGTGCCTCAAAGGGGTCTTAGTTCCATGAGCCATCATTACAGAACCTGTTTTCTTTCGACTTTCTGTCATTCCACCAGATTGCAGAGCCTTGTTGGTTGCTTGTAAAGCCTCCAAGTTGATGATAGTCCCATTCTTTATGCCTTCTTCAATTCTTTCGCCTAGTTTGATGATTTCAGCGAAACTCTTTTCAGCCACTAGCATCATTCGGTCATAGTATTGTGGTTCTTGGGCACGAATGAAATAGTCTTTCATTTGAGATTCTTTCATAGGGGGTCTGGCCCTAGCCGCTTCAGACCTCCATCTTATGGCATATTCTCTGAAGGATTCACTCGATTTCTTCTTCAAATTTTGAATGTAAAACCAATCAGGTGCATTTTCAATATTAAAACCAAACCTATTCATGAAATCAGTTGCCATATCAACCCATTCTACCCATTTCTGCGAGTCTTGCTCAATATACCATGATAGGGCCTCCCCAGTAAGACTCCTCATAAACAACTTCATGAGTATCCTCTCATCTCTTCCCACCCCTACAAGTTTGTCACAATACATTCGTAGGTGGGCTTTGGGATCCCCAATGCCATTGAACATCTCAAATTTTGGAAGCTTGTATCCTTCGGGCAGTTCTACATCAGGGTGCATGCACAGATCCTCATAGCTCAATCCTCCTAACTTCTTATTTCCTTCAACATGTTGTACCCTGTTGGTTAAGTTGTCTAATCTCTCAGTCAGGTTTTTTATTAGGATGTCTTTTTGATGGGACTCTGATTCATGGAGGTCATGGGTCAGAGGGGCAGTTTCCACGTATATTGGATTGAGGTTGTTGTTTCCAAGAGTATATGGGATATTTGTGTTTGGGGTTGTTTCTGGGAAGGTTGGTTTGGTTTGTTGGTAATAGTGGTGAAATGGAACTTGGGTATTTTGGGCGTGGGGTGGTGGAAAGGTATTTGGACGGGTGGGTTCAGGTCGGGATATATTGATTGGAGGATTGTTTGGCATGGTTGTTTGGTTAGGAGGATTGTCTATGTTTTCTCCAAATTGGGTTCCAAGAGAGATAGACAACTTGGCCAAATCATGCATATGGGCTAGCTCTTCTTCCAATTGTGAAATCTTGCACTCAAGTCTTAGGACAAGATTATTTTGAAGTTGTCCTCCCTTAGAAGCTTCTACCCTTTCATTGGTGCTGTTGTCGTCAACCATTTTACCTTTGTCTTTGGAGCTTGCTCTTTGAGAATAAGGAGAAGGGGGGTCCCTTTTGATCGTGTATGTGCCAGGATGAAGGACAGATCAACCTTGGGAAATGGGAAAACAGTAGAATCAACAGAAAAGAGTTAGGGGTTAGGATAATATCATAATATCAACACGTTGTTTTGAGATAAATGCCCTAAATGCACGGGACCTCGTTGAGCAAGAGGTAGGCCTAAGCGACACATAAGTGATGCATAATAATTAATTCAAGCCTTATTTGCCAATTTGGAGTTTAGAGTTAGACAGTAAAATGACTTTCAATTTATTGAAATAATTTCTATTTATTACATCAGTCTAGAGATAACTAAAGGGCTAGGGATGACACATGGGGAATAAAGAGAAAAAAAACTTCAATTATGTTGCTCTCCAATGTTAGGCACAATCTGCTTCCTCATTTCTGGGGTAATGTAATAGTCGGTGTTTAGAAGGTTGCGAGCCCATTTGCTCTCTTTTTCATCGCCAAAACCAGGAAGACCTCCTTCGCTCAAATCTCGGTGCTCTGCGTCTTCTAAAAGCCATACGTAATATTCTGGTGTGCAGAAGGGTCGGTTCTCTTGAGCATAGATAGTTATCACATTCTTCCATCTTCGCAATATAGTGTTCACTTGCGGTAATTCTGACCCAAAGTCATATCCATAGTGGCTCATGTGGGATCGCAGAGGTATCTTTTGGATCTGTCCGAATTGTCAAAGGACTCGAAGTGGTGCGTATGGATGCACACCATTAAAACTGATAAGCTCAATAAAGTAAAGTTCATTTCATCTTATGATGGCACGTCGCGGCTTCAACCAATAATACTTCCATTGGATTTCAACGGCTGAGCGCTTCTTTTAGGTATGTGAACTAGTCCTCCGTTCCCACAGGGGAGATAAAATATTTCATCCTTAGGTGATGGTTGATAATTTTGTTCCCCATTGTCCCTCTAACAATGTCTACTTTATTAGCTCTTTGGTAGAAATGTTTGATGGCCCAAAGTTGCAGCAGAAAGTTGCACCCCTCAAAGTATCTTTTGCCTTTGGTGCATGCAGTCAAAGCTCTTAGAATTTCTGCAAGTATCATGGGGACTAAGGTCTTCCCACCTCGAGCCAACATACTAACCACGTAACACAAGCCGGTGTGGATCTTTCCTCTTTCTCTATGAAAAACCAATGAGCCTAATAGGGTGACGGCGAATGCATTAAGACGATACCTTTCCCATTTTGCAGAACAGCAAGCAAATTCTCTATGAAAGTTTTGATGACCTTCCTCATCCCCAAAGCGTGAATATAAGAACTCTAATGAAATCCAACCTTCTTTCAGACAAAGTAGACTTGGATTGTGACACATGCCCATTTGCTTCAGAAAAGATCTTGGACTTGGCTTATGTGGAACAATCATTTCCAACTCTTTATATGCGAGACCCATGAATCCTCCAACTTCTTCGATTGTTGGGGTTAGTTCAAAATCCTTTAATTTGAAGACTAACCTCTCAGTGTCCAAGAATTTCAACAATGCCTTGATTAAGTGACGATCTGAATCTACGGAGATCAAAGCAGTGAGGCCGCCTAACAGTTCATTTGCTTCTAACTCTCGATTTTTTTGAATATCTTTCCACCAAGTCTTGAAAATGGGATTAACTTTGACCATCATTTGCGTGTTGGGAAAGTGAGGGTGAGCCATGACTCTGCAAACAAAGTAACAAACGACTTCTAAACTCCATTTTGACAACGTTGGCTTGATTTAATTATTATGATCACGTTGACACATAAATATGCAATTTGTCAAGGATGTTGGGGCCCTTTAGACGAGAGGGTGGCTACTAATTATGTGGATTGACACCAAGGGTCAAACCACCTAGGGCTTATGCATCATGTATGACTTAACCAGGACTTCTAAGAGTTGGCTTGACACGGACATGAAAAGGATTCTATGCGAGAGGCTCGTGGCTTCGCGGTAGTAAAACTATCCGTTACGTCCACGCATATGCTGACTCTCTATAATGGGTATTTGAATAGGATTGAAGTAGTTGTGAGAGGTGCAAAGGCACAACATCACGAGAACAAAATAAAAAAGAAGAGGGTCCCAATTGGGGGAAGTATGAGCGGAATGCCAATTATCAAAGCAATAAACATTTAGCATTTAAATTGGAAAGCAGTAACATAAAGAAAGTTTATAAACAATAAATAGATAAATAAGCATGGATGAATGAAGAAATTTAAACATATCAAAATATTAAAATCACGCAAATAAAGAAAGAGGATACGAGATTAAACATGTAAGCAATTAAGGAAAAAGGGAAGAGGTGAAACATGGTAATAAACAATTAAGGAAAAGGGAAATGGTGGAACATGGAGAGAAGACAGTAAATAAGGCAACAAACTAAACATGGTAAGAACCTAACAAATAATGAAATGACCAAAAATCAAGTAAAACCCACACAAATAAGAAATTAACACGTAATGGTAAGAACCTAATATCCCAGTGGAGTCGCCATTCTATCGCGGGTTTTGTGCACGACCTAACAACTCTTTTGGGATTTCGAGTTTGGAGTCGCCACCTAACGAATTAAGGCGCGTTAAGGCACCTATCTAACCCAACTAAGTCTAGCTAAGGTCAACGAGCCAGAGATTAGGTAAGGGTTCAAATTTTCTCGAGGGGAAGGTGTTAGGCATCCCTCGAGGTCCACAAATGTAGGTCCCGACCGTATCTCATGCAATCTATGTGAGGGTTACAATTAGCAGTCAATGTCACTTCATTTATTAATTTATTTAATCTTGCTAAGTGATAACAAATTTTAAAAAATAAAAATAAAATAGTATTAATTTTTTTTATATTTGTTATCACTTAGCAATATTAAATGAATTAATAAATGAAGTGACCTTGACTGCTAATTGTAACCCTCACATAGATTGCATGAGATACGGCCGGGACCCACATTTGTGGACCTCGAGGGATGCCTAACACCTTTCCCTCGAGGTAATTTGAACCCTTACCCTAATCTCTGGCTCGTTGACCTTAGCTAGACTTAGTTAGTTTAGATAGGTGCCCTAAAGCACCTTAATTCGTTATCTGGGCTTATGATCGGGCATGAGTTTGATTTTATGAGAGCAAATACTAGGAGGGATCTCAATAATGTTCGCAATAGTCCACCCAATAGCTCTTTTAAAACTTTTTAGCACTTTCACCAAACACTCAACTTCTTGTTCATTCAGATCTAATGCAATGATTACCGGCAAAGTGTCACCATTTCCTAAGAATTCATACCTTAGATGAGGTGGGAGATCTTTTAATTGTAACTTTGGAGCCTCCTCTATAGAGGGTTTCGTGGGTGGAGACTCACGATTCTTCATGTTTAACTCATATTTCTTTGGTTTAAACTGAACATCACCTCGATCAAGGACCGCGACTAATGACTCATACTCTTCAATGCAATCATTATCATAATTCATTATCACTGCTACTAATGCTTGTACACCTAGACGATCTTCTATTTGTGTCTAAGATGACTCACCAACTTTGTAGGATATATCAGATACTGATTGGAGCTCACCACTCTGCCTCATAGACATACAAATGTTGAAGGTCACTTCTTCATTGTTCAACCGAAATTTCATCTGCCCCTTTTCCATATAAACTAAGGCTCTACCCATGACAAGGAATGGCCTCCCAAGAATTATGGGCACTTCAAAATCGACTTCACAATCAAGAATAACAAAATCTGCCAGAAATATGAAGACTCCACTTTTACTAGCACATCGTGAACTATCCCTTTAGGCCTTTTTACTTTTTGATCGGCCATCAGTAGCCGCATCGCAGTGTGCTTTATATCACCCAAACCCAACTTCTTGTAAATCGACAGGGGCATGAGATTTATGCTTGCCCCCAAATCACATAATGCTTTCGCAAAATGTAATAAGTCGATTGTACAAGGAATAGTGAACGCACCCAGATCTTCTTTCTTTTGTACAAGAGATCTTCTAGCAATAGCACTACAATGCTTCATTCTATCATCATCCTCAAAGGTGACCAATCTTTTCTTTGTAACCAGATCTTTCATAAACTTGGCATAACCAGACATCTGTTCTAAAGCTTCTACTAAAGGGAGATTGATAGAAAGGTGCTTCAGCATTGTTATAAAACGCCGATATTTTCCATTCTCGGTCTTTTTCACAAATCTTTGAGGAAATGGGGGTGGTGGTTTAGGCATGGGAGTTACCTTTTTAGGCACTTCAGCATATTTTCCAGTGTTATCTTCTATATTACCATTAACCTCTACCACTTTATCATTATCTTTTGTCACCTTTATCTCATTAGACGGCATAGGTGGGTCAATGGTTTGCTTACCACCGTGAGTAGTGATTGCAATACAATGTCCATCATTTTTCATATTTTGGACAGTGTTGCTAGAAAGAGTGCCTGGTTGCTGTGTGTTCACAGTCGTAGATAATTGGGCCAATTGTAACTTAAGCTGCTTAATCGATATTGCATGTGTATCGATTTTCTGCCCAATACCCGCTAAATCACTCCTTAACTCTTTACTGTGCTCATCACTAGCATCGAACCTCCTCATATTTTGTGCAACATATCCTCAACTCGCGCCATACCACCTCCACCATCCCTATGAGTAACTTCACGATTTTGAGGAGGAACATAGGGCCCATTCCTATCTTTTTTATTACCATAGTTACAAATGTTGAAGTTGTAGTCGCGGTTGTAATTTCTTTCTCGAACATAATGACCCTCATGGTTATAGTTACCATAGATTCAACCTTGGTTTCCTTGACCTTGGAGCCAATTCTCCTGATTAGAGCCTTGGGCACTCGGTCGAAAACCCCCCGTCTGCTCATATACCGCATAGAAATCCTCATCATGATAACATTCATCATTTGGTGATGGTGGTTTAGACAATTATTTAACTGTATTTATCTTTTCCACATCCCCAGTGACATGATTTAATACCAACCCAAGCTCAGTTCTCATCTAAGACATCTTTTACGAATCTTATCTGCGGCTGGATTGTGAGTTGATTGCCCTGTTAAGGTATTTCTTCCAGTATCTAACTTCATAGTACTCCAAGCTTTTTTATTCTGGTAGATTTTCTCTAACTATTCAGTAATCTCGGCCTAAGGACATTCCCCATAAGAACCACCCGCTATAGTATCCAATCCCGCTTTATTATTATCATTCTATCCCCGATAAAAGTATTCCTTCAGTGACTCATCATCGATGCGGTGATTAGGGACACTTCTCAAAAACGAAGTGAATCTATCCCAAGAACTACTAACTGACTCTCCTGGTATTGCCAAAAAGTTTTTCACTTTATCTTTGTGGTTTAGTTTCTTGGAGATCGGGTAGTAACGTGTTAAGAAAATATCCCTTAGTTGGTTCCAAGTGAAAATTGAGTTACAAGGGAGCTCATTGAACCAAATAGCAGCCTCTCCCGTCTGTGAGAGAGGAAAGACTCTTAGCCCTATTACATCCAAATCCAAATCAGACCTCCCTACACAGCTTTTACACACTGCCTTTACCTTAGCTATATAGGCATGTGGGTACTCAGAAGGTAGCCCTGAAAACCAACCTCTAGCAGTGAGCATTGGCATTAGACTACAAGTTATCACAAACGTGTGTCCTTGTGGTAGAGGGGGAAAGACAAATGGCCCATAAGAGTCTGCAATAATTTCATAGCCTCTGTAGTATTCTTGAGGACGTGGAGCGAGGTTTTATCCCCTTTGTTTATTTTCACCAGGATCATCGGGTTATAACTGACCATGAACATCAATTGGAGCTGGGATGTTCCGGTTTGAATGGCGTAGTGTACGCTCTAATTCGTGATCATGGGGAAATAAGGGTTCTCTTCCTCTCCGTGTATTTGGCATAAAAGGAAGATAGTTCTGCAAGAATAAAAAACAATAGGATAGTAAATACAAGAAAATATTGACTAAACTTTAGTAATAAGTTTAAGTTAATAAAAAATCTACATTCCCTGGCAATGGCACCAAAATTTGATAACGCTCAAACTTACTTCTCAAATAAGAAGTAGGCGGTCGATCAAATAAAGAACCCAACTAATGTGGTTGGGATCGTTCCAATGAGGAAAATAGTTCAGATTTAACTTTAATCTATTATTACTATTGTTTAGTCAATTATTTCCTTAGAAAACAAAAGACAATAAAAGGGGGGTTTTATATATAAATTAATCAAAATAATTAACTTAATTAAAGTAAACAACTAATAGGTTCAAATCTTGGAGTTTATTCAATTAATAAAAGAAACTAGGGTTTAAGTGTTCCCCACAGGTTATTAACTTGATAGTTCTAACTATAACTAGTCTTTCCTAGTATCTTGCATGCAAAGTGATAACTTATGTATTTCTAAATCCTTGGTCCGGCTACGTGTGTTGCTATACTAACCCTTACATTTACCTCATATTAAGCATTGTATTCGATATTTGACTAAGTTATTACCTCGTACCAATCAACCATAGCCTATTAGATAGAAAAAACTAAATCTATGTTGACAATTCTTGTCCTATTATCTATATCCTTGGTCCGACAAGTAGCATTAAGGCGAGTTCTAACGTTGTCCATCCTTTAAAAAGACTTCTAAATGAAAGAATTATCAACACATTTAAGACACTATTCTGGAATTTTTATTTTAGTTAGATTTTACCTCATTATTCACCCATAGTTCCCACAACCCTAGTTATGGACCATAGTCATAATCACAATATTCATATATGTAATATATAATTCATGCACTTACTTTAATGAGAAAGAATAAAATCCAGAAATTCAATTGATTAATCAACAAAATAACTAGCAATCTATTCCAGAAAAAAGTATAACAATCAAAAATTCTAATATGAAAGAGTTTACTAACGAAGTGTCTAACACCAAAAAGTCTAACCCCAAAAACAAGGTTTTTTGAACTATTTGTAATAAAAAAAAACCTAATAAAAGAAGGACTCTAATTACTTAAAATTTGTCTAAAAGCGGCTGGGTCAAAAGACCTCCTGACGGACCGTCGTGGTCACGACGAGCCGTCAAGGCCTCCGTCACCCCATACTTCATAAATTCTTTTACTGCTCTATTCATTACCGTCAACGGCAGGTATGTCGGACCGTTCCAAGCACGACGGTCCAGCAAGGGTCTCCGTTCCATAACACTTAAACTTCTTGAAAATTGGGTACTGGGACTACTCTTTAATCATTGCGACGAACCAGCAGGACGGATCGTCGTCGCTTTGATGCTTCGTCATGGACTTCCGTAATCCCACACTTAGGTCAGACTTCTCCATCTTCCTTCAGCAGCTTCACTATGATGCCACCTACGAACCGTCACAAGCTCCGTAGGTGGTAACTTCTGCTTTTCTTGCTCAAAAACATCTGCGTTCATCTTTAGACATATTTCATGCAAATGAAGAGAAACTTACATAAAAATCAATACAAAAAGGATTTTGTACACACACTGAACATAAGAAAAATTCATTAAAAATACCGTGAAACAATGCTATATCAGCAATCATACCCAAACTACGGTTCATTGGGAGCTAGTGACATGGGCATGCAAGAGGGGAAACAATTCTAATTTTAGAATGAATAATATGAACCTTAAGGGGTCTCTTGGGAAAGGGGCCAAGAGAGAAGAAAACCCATACCTTTTTGATGTTAAACTCTTGATTTGCTCATCGAAAACTTAACCCAATAACACGTCTAAGACTCCTCAATATCAAGTCCACTCGAATGACAACCTCCCCTAGCCTAGTGTGCGATTAACGTTTATTTTCGTGTGATTTCGTGTGAGTTCTTCAAGGGTGAAGAACTTGGTTTATTTTTCTGATTTTGTATCTTATTTTGGCAGAGAAAAACATGAGAAAGAACAAGAGAGATCGGGTGTGAGAGTGGAGAGATAAATGTGTGAGAGTGGGAGTTGTAACAGGCTTAGGAGTCTAGTTTTAGGACTTAGTCCATAATCTTTGTTTATTTAATAAATATCTGTTTTTTATTTTATTTTAAATCATATAATGAATTATTATTATTAATTAATTACATTTATTCAATATCTCAAATAAAAATTACTTTAATTCATTGTTTCCACCTAGGTTTGAACCCGGGTGGAGCAAGACTTCACTTCAAGAGCCCAATTTCGGCCCTCTCTCCTCAAAATACCCCTCCACCATATTAATTAACTAATAAATTTTATATTTGGGGTTATTACGATACTACCCTTATCCTAGAAAAAGACCATTTTACCCCTAGACCATCCAAACCTATGATTTTCCCTTTTTAAATCCGGTAAGACTCCTTCAAGTAAATTTTTGTATTAGAGAGCCCTACATGGTTGGACCCAACCTTTACAGCTCAAATCACTTCCCAAGTTAGTTTTCTTGGATATAGCAAGGGTTTCGAGGTCTGGTTCTACGCACATCAATCCATGAGAACCCTAGTCTAAATCATAGGCATCCTTGACACATTAAGCATTTCTTATCTTATCCATTTTAAGGGTTGTTACACTTGTACTTTTATTGCACATAAATATATAAGATATAACATAGTCTTAAAACTGAATGTCTCTTCTCATTACCATCTAACAAGAGTATAACAATTGGGCATGAAACATACATTAATACGATAAAAGCCACACATAGGCTATGCAATCTTTAATATTCAAATGAAAGGAAATAAACATATTGTCTTTAAGACTAATCAATATCCGAAGATATAAATGAAATTTTCCTCGAATTATTGAGAACCTATCCACCTTAGAGAATGAGAATCCAAGCCTTCCTTCAAAAGTCGTCACAAGCCTTCTAAGAGCGGAACCTAAAGAGTTGGGGAAAAAGGGAGAAAATGGGGTTAGCACATCACTTGTAATGAGTATGAGACCATATGCACACACAACATTAAATCATTTTAAAGAGGGACATTTCAATAAAGTATGCAATTTACATTGAAAAGCCTTATGCACATTTCAAGAATGCATACCAATCAATAAGACATATTCATTACGACAAGACCATGAACATCACAACCAAACAAGACTATTACTAAAGAACACTATCTATGTATACTAGTGCAATGACTAAGCAAAGTCCTATACATTACTTGATCAAGTTAACCTAACAAGAACCATAAACAATTCCCAACCTCACATAGCGTATCATTTAGAGTACATAACCTCATACTTAAGCAATAGAGACAAAACATATATTCATAAGTGAATTCAACATCATAAGGTGCCATCAACATTTAAGGTAATCATATACATATCATTTACATATATAAGAATATACTTACAAAAGAAAGTCCTCCTAATACTCCCTTCAAGTCTAAATAGTGCAATGTATCGGTAGTGTCCCATACCCCTCCCAAGAGTAATCTTAACCCCTTAGGTCATTCTAGTTAAAGTTCATTCCTTTAGTTAATTTTACCTTTTGGAAACATCATTCCGTAAACTACATAGATCAAATGACCTAGGAATCCAGTGTCATGGAACCCTGCACCGAACGAAGGCGGACTATTTGCCAAGGTAGTACTAAAACATGAACGTAGCATCTGTAAGACCCCGAAAATGACTTAGGTGAACTAGAGACTAACATGTTGATCATGATGGTATAATGTCCTAAATAAGTCTAATATATGGTATTGAAACATTGTGTAAGATTTTAAATGCATTGAAAGTCAAACGTGAAGGGACGACTAAGGCGTTCGATGACTAAGTCATCTATGTTCCTCAAATGTGGTTTTACGTGTTTATGTGTGGTTCATGAGGTTGTAAGGTTCTTAAATGAGTTATTATAGCATTTATAGTCAGTGTGCAAGGTTTTATTGAGTTTGGAGATCAAACATTCAAAAATGTCCATGACGTTTAAAAGATGTGCTTTGAAATGACCATGTGTGTCTAAGCATGTTTCGTTGAGTTTTTCGTGTTAGTTTTAGATGAAATTCATGTGAGAGGTGATAAAATTGTATACAATCATGTTTGGGTTTGAAACGTCCAGGCAAAAATCCCCAAGAACCAACCAAGAGTCCTTAAAGAAGGACACATTCTGGTGGTCAAAACTACCCAAGGCAGTCCACCTACGGATGGCAATCGACGGCCAGTGGCCTTGTCGACGGCCTGTAGGTGATGGGCGTCGGTTGGTACATAGAATGGGGAGATAATATACCAGTTACAAGTCTCCAAATCCTTCAACGAAGGCCAGGACGACCTGTTTATGGACCTATGCCTCGTCGATTGAGTCTGTCCCAGGCAGCCCCAAACGACGGAGGCATCAACGGCTCGTGGGCCTATCGATGCCACGTCGATGGGTGCTGTTGGTAGGGAATTAGCATGGAGAGGATAAGGACCAAGATAAAGCCTCAGCCCCTGACCACGAACAAATAGGACGGTCCGCAGGTCAAGGGACGGCCCGTAGGTTGGTGTCCGTCGATGGTGTTGTCTCCTGCGTGCAGTTTACTGCCAAGTGATGGGTGATGTTGTAATTTCACCCCACTTCAAAATAATAGTATTGGAGGTTTGTATGGGGTATTTTTGGTATTTTAAATGTGTTTATAAGCGTAAATCACATTGAAGATTTCATTCTTCTAAATCAAATTTCCAAATTCCTTAAAATTCTCTCTAAGACTCCATCGAAGTCCAAACTCAAGGAAGGGCCAAATTTACTGGAGATTCTTAATCAAAGTGAAGAATTGGCTTCATCAAGGTATGTATATTGATTTTTTAAACTCTCTTCATCAAGGATCCCCAATTCTCAATATGTTTTCTGAAGTTTTCAAGTTGAATTGTCCAATTTCATGATTCTACAACGGGTTCTTGTGACATGGCCTTGTCAGCGTTATATGTGACATGGCCTTGTCAGCGTTACTTTATGCAATATGATGATCATGGCCTTGTCGGCATTACTTGAAGTTATATGGCTATTTGTGTAATTTATTATGTGAAGTATGATGATTAAATGTTAAGAAATGTGAAAGTATATGTCTCGTATTAAAGTTATGTAGGTTATTATATTAGACTATGACTTTGACCTTGTGAGTATAGTCTTAGGGTTGATCTTGGTTATTCCTACTTGACTACCTGAGTCTATGTTGGTCACATTGATAATATTATGATAGTGTATAATATGACTTCTACATGATATGGTTATACTTTGGTGCTTCTAGAATGACATGTATTATGAATTAAGGTGAAGTATGTGGTGTCTTGTCTTAGTTGGCTTGTGTCCCTTACTTGATATATATATGATTATGGATATATGATGTCTTGACTTAAGATGTAAAGCTCTTAGTATTAAATGTATGCATGACATGTGACCTTCGATGAATGTTGAAGTCGTAAGCCGTAATGGTTCGTTCAAAATAAAGGAATGATGGACTTAAGGTTAACTGGCTGGAATGGAATCATATTAATCCTTAGGAAAGTCATCATGAGCTTCTTGTTTCCATTGGAAGGTATCCTTAAAAGGATCTCTTTGGTTGGGTAAATGTAATAGGGTTATGAACTTGTTATTGAACCCTTTTATGTGACCTTATGTATTAATTACTCTATGAGAATGATGCTATCACCGAGTGAGTATGGTAAGGGAAGTGTCATGACCCAAAAGCACCCCCAGAAGTAAGTGAGAACCCTCGTTTCGTGAACGGGCGTACTTGACCCTTTGGATCTTGTACAAGCCCTTGACTAATGTTCATTAAATAAGACATGAAAACTATTGCGGAATTAAAACTTTTCACAAATAAATTAATAAAAAAGAAATATTTTATAAATACTTAAAAAACTTATCCTCACTAGCTTAACTTAAAGACATGACACAAATAACCTAGGGACACGACCCTTTACATTGATATGAAATACATCATAAGTCTTAATATAACGAAATTAAGAACATAGAAGTTATGCCCTCGAATATATGAGGACACACTTTGTCTTGAGAGGAACTTTCCCAAGCTTTGCCTTCTAGACTTGAACCTTGCTTCAAACCTATACTTAGATATTATAGAAAAGTATGGGGTTAGTACAAATAATGTACTAAGTATGACAAATGCAAAAACATGCGAAAAAGGACATTCTAGTAAAATAACATTTTATGCAAATTTTGCAAAACATCCAAGAACATAAAAGCAAAACATCAGAAGAATCATCATTTAACACTTAGAAAAGAATTTCCATAAATTTTAAACCAAAAGGGCACTTTACAGTAACTTTCCAAGACTTACAGTATGCTTATCTTGGCAATTAGAGTGAACTATTAAGACTTCAAAATGTGAAACTTTTAAAGCGTTGCCAATAAGGAATAAACATCATTTCCGTAGGAGTTTCCGTTCAAAGTTCATCTTAAGACTTACTAAGGTAAGACATGAACGAAGAACGCATATACCTCCTACAATACACACCAAAGCAACCCTCAAGATTTCCTTCCTTTCGGCATACTCACCTCGGGATAATAAGTACACACGCAATGGCAATAAAATAGAATAACACCCAACAAACCACCAAAGTCTTTTGTTTCGAAATGCCTACTTAGTGCAATGAATAGATAGCGTCCATACCACCACCTACCCTAAGTAGCACATTCTTTTAGAAGGTTTGGCACCAAATCTTCCCTTTATGAAGGTCCTACCTAGTGCAATGAGTAGATAGCGTCTCATACCACCACCTAACCTAAGTAGCACATTCTTTTGGAAGACTTAGTTCAATCAATTCACATAAGACTCACCAAGACTTCCCTTTAGGAAGGTCCTACTTAGTGCAATGGATAAACATTGATATGAAATAACCTAGGGACACGACCCTTTACATTGATATGAAATACATCATAAGTCTTAATATAAGGAAATTAAGAACATAGAAGTTATGCCCTCGAATATATGAGGACACACTTTGTCTTGAGAGGAACTTTCCCAAGCTTTGCCTTCTAGACTTGAACCTTGCTTCAAACCTATACTTAGATATTATAGAAAAGTATGGGGTTAGTACAAATAATGTACTAAGTATGACAAATGCAAAAACATGCGAAAAAGGACATTCTAGTAAAATAACATTTTATGCAAATTTTGCAAAACATCCAAGAACATAAAAGCAAAACATCAGAAGAATCATCATTTAACACTTAGAAAAGAATTTCCATAAATTTTAAACCAAAAGGGCACTTTACAGTAACTTTCCAAGACTTACAGTATGCTTATCTTGGCAATTAGAGTGAACTATTAAGACTTCAAAATGTGAAACTTTTAAAGCGTTGCCAATAAGGAATAAACATCATTTCCGTAGGAGTTTCCGTTCAAAGTTCATCTTAAGACTTACTAAGGTAAGACATGAACGAAGAACGCATATACCTCCTACAATACACACCAAAGCAACCCTCAAGATTTCCTTCCTTTTGGCATACTCACCTCGGGATAATAAGTACACACGCAATGGCAATAAAATAGAATAACACCCAACAAACCACCAAAGTCTTTTGTTTCGAAATGCCTACTTAGTGCAATGAATAGATAGCGTCCATACCACCACCTACCCTAAGTAGCACATTCTTTTAGAAGGTTTGGCACCAAATCTTCCCTTTATGAAGGTCCTACCTAGTGCAATGAGTAGATAGCGTCTCATACCACCACCTAACCTAAGTAGCACATTCTTTTAGAAGACTTAGTTCAATCAATTCACATAAGACTCACCAAGACTTCCCTTTCGGAAGGTCCTACTTAGTGCAATGGATAAACAACACCTCATACCATTTCCTACCCTAAGTTTCACGTTATTTTAGGAGACTTAGTACTTTCATTACTTTTGTGGGAGTAAGCTTCATCGACATAGACCATGAGAGCTAGACATGGAATCCCGATATTAACCACTATCAGATGAGGGATACTCACTTTCCTAGAATTAGGTCATTCTCTTAGCTTTTACATGGCTTATCCAATAGCTACACCCTATGTGGGCACATAGTTAAGTGATAGGGATATTGCTACTAAGTAAATCATTATCTACTAACGAGGAGTACTTATCTCAAGTGGTACATTGGAATACAACATCTCAACTAACGAAGTGTAATCCACCTCTCTTTCATATCCTCTCGGTTCTAGGCATAACTTCCCACGGGTTCTCAACATAATAAACTATAGGTTAAGGATAAATAGTGAACACCACCTCTCAACTCATGAAGGGAATTTATCCTCCAACCTTTGTTAGAAAGCTCATAGGATGTAGTGAGGTTTCTGCTAAACAGTTCATCTTAATTCACGAAGAGTGTTCACCCCAAAACTCCCCTTTTGGACTTAACTTAGCTTCATTCATTCATTCAAGTGTGAGGGTGTGTGTACATGTGAAAACACCTTGCAAATAAGCTTCATTTCATTTACATTTAACTCCTATACATTAGACCATCATTCATCACATCACACACCATACATACTTCATATAGTCATATAAGTTCTTTATATATAAGCCTTAACATACTTCATAACAAGCTTCATAAACAATTCACAAGAATAACTTCATTTAAGCATACACTCTAACATACTTCACATAATATCTTGATAAGACACATTTAACAAGAGTAACCTTATAATCATCCTACTTAACCTAACAAGCCTTCATGTCCTCATTCACAATAAACAAGTAACTTCACATTCATACAATTTAAGTAAACACCGCCGCCAACAAGGTGGACCATACCCACTCAATAGCATTTCAAAAATTAAAGCTAAACAACATAACCAACTTATCCATCAATCCAAACTTTCATTACCTATAACATATTACTCAAAATTTCATCATAAATCAGTCTTTTGGGCAGTATCTAAACAACAATAACAACCATAAGTAAACAAAGCTCAAAGACTACCAATCTATGCTCATTTAACCCATTTCTTAAGCCAACATTAGATGAAAAGCTTTAACATGATTTAGTTGAAGTTTTAACCTTAAAAATCATCAACTAACATTATAAATATTATTATTAATTAATTACAAACGTTTTCATGCAAGGTACATATTTAGATTTGTAGATAGAGAAACTCAAGTTGAAAACTCATTTTGAAAATTCATTAGACGCCGCTCCTTGAATGGAAGATAGTTAATGGATGGATACCGTTGCTCACATTGAATAAATACTAATGATTTTTGATGAAGAAACGACCACGAACATCCCTCCTAGCACTTTTTGACTTCTAGCTTCCATAGAGACTTGAGAGAGAATTCTAAGGGGGAGGGGTTTTGGGTTTTTAGGAAATGAAGTCTAAAATGGGGTATTAGGGTGTAGAACACTTTAATATACTTAATAACTCTAAAAATAACGTCCTAGGTTCATAAAAGACTTGGGGTGAATTTACTAAGCACCCCAAGACTTGGCAGATTTTTCAGCAGCTTTTGGACAGCACCATCGACGGTTGGGGATCAACGGACCGTCTGTCTACCAATGGTCCGTTGGTTGGGTATCATGGGTTGATATTTATCTCCAATTGGATCCTGGACATCTTTAATTGCAGGGACAATAGACTCCCTAGGTTGATGTACCATTGGTGGACCAACGGACTGTCCTTAGTGTCGTCGTTTGGTCACTGCTTTGGCAGCTTGTTTCCAAGTCTTGGGCCATTCATCTAGGGCCCCTTGTGGGTCCTAGGTGGGGTCGTGCCTGGATTTTAAACCCCTAAACTAAGTCTTATAGGTATTAGAAACATCCCACATCAATTTCAATTAAAAGGAACACATAAAACTCACTAAAACACATCAAAACACACAAGCACTATCTACGGCACACCTTCCGAACGTCATGGACGTTCTTGGACGTTTTACCTCCAAACTTAACTAAAATTCACACACTGCCTAAGAACACTAAATTAAATCATTTTAACTTCAAATAAATTTAGGAAACACTCATGAGGCTCTAATTCAACTTAGTCCCTTTTAGGGCGTTACATTCTTCCCCACTTGTAACAACATTCGTCCTCGAATGACACTAAACTTTATGAACAACAAGGAATCATATAGCATCACATAACACATTGAAATAAAGTATCAAACACTCAGAATCAATGAATCAACAATGAAGGATCATCATTTCACATTTTCAAACACTTGGCAACTTAAGCAACTCTTTGCAAAACTTCAAGATTTTCAAAACTCCTTCTTAACCTCCTTTTTTGGGAGGAACTTACTACTTCTCCAACTTAAAAAATGTTCATATAAAACACGTTTGCATACATTGGAACTTTGATTAAATACAAAATAAATTTTCTTAAAATCCACAAAACTTATAGTGTACATGACTATACACAGGCAACTTTGCAAAACTTCACAAATTCAATCTCACTTTCATTTCTTCACTCATGGAGAAAATAACTTCTCAAAAATTAAATATGTTTGTAAACATCATTTCTAACAACATTGAAATGATTGTTCATGAAAAATATAATTTTCTCAAAATTTGAACTTCATTACAGTGAATTCAAAACATCTCTATGTCACATGCTTGAAAATGTCATAATGCACCTTCCAAGAAACTTTATCAAGATGGTATGTCAATATGAGGGACAATACCACCCTAACTTACTCCAAAGAGACTTGGTAGGTTAGAAACATCTCCCCTTCCAAGCAATCACACCTAGAAGACTACCAGACAAGGGAACACATAGAGAGTGACCTTATGGAGTTATGTGTTATGGAACGATTCAAGAGTAATGAAGAAAGTGAAACTCTAACGCCGTATAGCCTTTTGTCCATGGATGTGTCGCCACTCACACCAATGACCAAGATACTACTAGACGTGAATTGTGAGACTTTTACAGCTTAAACTATTTACCAAAATCTTATGCTCTGATACCAAGTCTGTCAGGAACCAAAAGTACCCCTAGAAGTTAGGGAGAACCCTCGTTTTGTGGCCGAGCTTACTTGACCCTTTGGGGTATTGTACGAGCCCTTAACTATCGTTCATTACATAAGACATGAAAAGTAGTGCGGAATTAAAACTTTTCATGAATAAATTAATAAAAAGGAAATCTTTCATGAATACTTAAGAAATCTTATCGTCACAAGCCAAACTTAAAGACACGACATAAATAACCTAGGGACACGACCCTTTACATTGAAATGAAATACATCACAAGTCTTAACATAAGGAAACTAAGAAGATAGAAAACATTATGCCCTCGAATATATGATGACACACTTTGTCTTTAGAGGAACTTTCCCAAGCTTTGCCGTTTAGACTTCAACCTTTCTTCCAACCTATACTTAGGTAGTATAGAAAAGTATGGGGTTAGTCCAAATAATGTACTAAGTATGACATATGATAAAAACATACGAAATGGGACATTTTTGTAAAATAACATTTCATGCAAATTTAGCAAAACATTCAAGAATATAAAAGCAAAACATCATAAGAATCGTCATTTAACACTAGAGAAGAATTTCCATAAATTTTAAACCAAAAGGGCACTTTACAGTAACTTCCCAATACATACATTAAGCTCATCATGACAATTAGAGTGAAGTATTAAAACTTAAAAATGATGAAATTTCCAAAGCATTACCAATGAAGAATAAGCATCATTTTCATAGGAGTTTCCCTTCAAAGTTCATCTTAGACTCACTAAGGTAGAACATAAAGGAAGTACACATATAACTCCTTCAATACACACCAAAGCTACCCTCAAGACTTCCTTCCTTTCGGCATACTCACCCCGAGATAATAAGCACCCATCATTGGCAATACAATAGAAGAACACCCAACAAACCACCAAAGTCTTTCCTTTAGGAATACCTACTTAGGGCAATGAGTATATAGCGTTCCATACCACCACCTACCCCAAGTAGCACATTCTTTTAGAAGGTTCGGCACCAAGTATTCCCTTTTGGAAGGTCCTACCTGTTGCAGTGAGTAGAGAGTGTACATACCACTACCGCAACATTTAGAAAAAGTTATATGCCTAGTGAAGAGCACAGTAGGTCTATAAAAATGCATATTGGGGATACATAGGCATTCCAATGCTCAATATTGAGAAATATTGGGCATAGTATAGATAATTTTCTAAGGTGTATTAGCCAATTTTTATATAATACCCAAATAAGAAAAAAGGTCGGGCATGCTAGAAAATATTGGCTTAAAGGGTATTAGCAAATTTTTATATGTATTAATGAGCTTATTTAAGAAATCTACCCACAATGAAGAACCTAAGATTAAAAAAAATAGATATTTCAATAATGACACAATAGGTTCTAGGCATCCATGTGTCCAGCCTAGGCACCATAACAGATGACCACTTAAAATGGGAATTTAGATTAAACAGTGACCAAGGACATGGTGAGAGTCCTTTGGAAAATATGTAAACATTCCAAATGAACCATCAAGAATAGTTAGTTAGTAAAGAACAACCAAAACACGTGCAAGAACTTGTGCAAGACATGTGAAGAAGCAGCCAAAGGAGGGGACCACTCTAACCGAATTTGGTTAGGGTAGTTAGGGGGCAGGCATGTGCAAAGGCCCCTCCATATGGGACCTAACTTCCTAACTAACTATAGACTATAACTAACTACCCTAAATATATAAATAACCTAGGAACAACCGAAATAAACTAATTAGTGCACCAGACAACCTAAGACTTAATCGGGTGACACTAACCTAGAAACTAGTTTTAGAGACAACTTAGTACCTAATCTAGGATTGTCCAAAAGGTTTGTTATGCTACTAACAACTTAGATATACTTTAGTAATTATCCTAGGTTACTTAATTAATCAATTTAGAAACTTAATTAATTAAATTAAAGGGGTCAAATCGAAATTTTTATAATAACCTAGTATAAATTAAGAAACATCCTAGTACTTAACCTAGGATTGTCCAAAAGTACTAGTTATGGTTCCAATGACTTAGGGGTACTTTAGTAAAAACCGTAGGTCCCTTAATTACTTTAATTAACCATTTAATTAATTAATTTAAATGTTCAAAGGAGAAATCCTTAGGAAAAATTTCAGATTTGACTAAGTGTTATATTTTCCTATTTCTAGTAAATCTAGGAGGGGTTTTTTAGTAATTAATTAATTTACTTATTTAATTAAATTATTAAGACTTATTTGAATGAGTCATGGTCATTGACTAAACCTAAAAAAAGGGATCATACATTTAGAAATGTCAACACTAAAATAGTAACCAAAAAAGCAGAAAGTTCATTGACATTCTTAGGTGAATTCAAGGTGTTCTTCAAGGTTTCTTTCAAGGTGGTCCTTGTAGATTATGTTATACATAAGGTATGGGTTTATCTACTGGAATTATTTCTCCAAGACTACTTTCCATCCTAGTAATCCACGAGATCTCGAAACTAGGGCTGTTCCCAAAGTTCTCATCAAATTTTCCTTTTCCCTTGTATCCTTGTTATGATTTCTATGTTGTATAGATTAGTCTTGATAATGTTGTTTGTATGTGGTGCTTGCGGTTCTTAATGTGTAAGGTTCTTGATTGTTAAATTTCGAATGGACTATGAACTGAACTCATATGATGCTAACGGTTTCTTACGTGAATTAAAGAACGATGTATTGCTAAGTTATGTTAAAAAATGTTTAAGTGTTAATGTGTGACGTCTTGATGCATACTTATTGTTAATGTCACTTTATGAAGATGTTTTATTCATCAAATTTTAATATGATGCTGTCTAATATGTTTAAAAACGTTATGTATAAAGTCATGAACTAAGATTGGCTTAAAATCTCTCTATGTAATCACATTGGAATGAACTGCTTATCTTATGCCAATAATATGGCTAACAATACATTGTCTAAGAATGATGAATGGAATTGGTTATAATGTTGTATTGAAATAACTAAAAGATTGGATAATGTATAATGTATAAAAATTGAAGTGTGATGAACATGGAAATTGGCTTATGCCAACAAAGATGGTTATGTAATCCTTTCAAAAGTTGTTTAGGCTAATACTAATGATATGCCAATCTTGTGTAGACAAAATAATCAAATTAAAACTCAATCACTTCTAATCTAATTCAATGAACCCATATCAAAGGGCGTGCCATTCATTGGGACAACTCCCAACATGCTCTAAAAGATTGAACTATGAAAAGATGCAACTCATTGAATGAAGTTCTCATCGTCCATAGACAATGATATGAAGATACTAAATGAAAGTAAGCAAGTAACATGAGTAATAACATAACTAAAGATGTCTAAGTTAAGAAAGTTACCAGAATGAGGTGTTAAATGAAGTGAGATAAGCCTTACCTACACCTAACCAACTATGTTAAAAATAATCAAGAATGAAGGTGTTAGAACGTGTGAGACCAGCCTCATTAACACAAAAGATGTTATGTTATGGCAATTCACATCTCATCAATGTAAAGAAAAGGATGACAAGTCATAAATATAGTAAGTAAATCTCAACGTAGAATCAAGCTTCTATAATGTTTGAGTCAACTCTACAAGATAAGAAGATAATGAAAGTGAGCAAAACACCGATAAACTAATTATCAACATGTGCTTGCACGTGTAAGTCTCATGAGACGATGATACCACTAAGGTGGATAAGTGGTATTCTTAAGTCCCTAGTCTTTGAACTATGTCTATCATAGGAACTAGCCTATGGTTTCAACCTAAGAGAGCTTATGTTTGGATCTCACCTTGGCCAGTGACATCACCTCCTTTCGGTGTGGGGAAGACGCCAAATTTCATGTATAGCTCACCTAATCTATGTTGGTTAATGGTAAAAAAATGTTCTTGGTTCACTATAGCCGTGAGCGACTCCTTTTCGGTGTAGAGTAAACACTTTATATGGATTCGCCTTAGTCGGGAATCACCCCTTTTTGGTGTTGTCCAGACACTAGATTTCATGAGTAGCTCACATGATCTAGATTCATTTTAACCGATGAATCACCTCTTTTCGGTGTGAGGAAGAAACTAGATTTCATGTTAGATCGCACGATCTTACTTCTAAGATGTCTCTAAGAAAGCAAGAAAGTAAGATGATGGAACATATGTTCAAAGTGAGCTATCAAAGTAAGAGCATAAGAATGGCAATTGCCAATATCGATACTAATGAAGTTTCAACAAATAATGGGCAAGGCAAAATAAGATTGGCTTATAATGACTTCTTATATGATGTCAATAAAGGGGAGTAGAAACATAATAGCAAATCAAAGCTTCATAATTTCCCTAACATGAAAATGATGAAATAAGTGGCATAGCCAATAGACACTGGCTTATGAAGTGTTAATGAATATATAATGTAATGAACGACTTATTGTGAGGATAGTGAAATCATTTACTTAATCTCTTGAATTACTTACTTGATTCATTGTGGGTATTGATCTACAATGAATCATTGCACTTATAAATAAAACATAGGACCAAAGCAATTATTGAACTACACAACAAGTAGAAGAAAATACTGAAAAATAAACTAAGTATACAAAGAGGAGCTGTGGGGTTCAAGTGTATCAAAATCACAAATCTTCGCCTGAGTTGTTCTAAAATTATGTTGATGATACTAATGTCTTGTAATCATATAGAAAATGAGTTTTGTGCTTCAAATGCATCAAAATACATCATATTCTTTCCACATTTACAACTAAAGATTTAGGAATGTCCAGTGATTATACTTTCCAGAAATGGCATGTGTTTAGGAAGAGCTTTCATTGATCATGCATAGACTTATGTGTATGTGGGCATACACCCATACTTAGTACAACTGGTGTACTAACCCTATACAATTTACTATTTTTATAGGTGAAGGTCAGAGAGCAGATTGCAGATACATGACAGCGGTTTGGACATCGGCACTCTCCACACCATTTGGTAGGTCCTCCTGATTTCGAGGATGCTACAGTTTAAGTATTCCCTAGTAGTATCCATAGCTAGTGGATGTCATCTCTAGCGTTTCTTTCATACATTCATTTTGAAGCTTTGTAATAAGGTCGTATTTAGCAAACTTAATTACGATATATTCATCTTCTATTTTTTATCGATTCTTTATGAGAGATGATTGTTCTTTACTTTGAGCTTAGTGTATGATGCAACTAGTTAATAATTATAAGAAGTCTATGTATACTTCATATGTTTAGAAAAGTTTTAAATTTTCCTCAACTTTAACTAGATGAATGTGATAAATGCAAGAAGAGGCTTGTTTGCGACCTCTGAGAGGTCAATGACACTGGTTGTGATTCATATTCCATAATCCAGGTTGTGACAATCTAACCAAAGTAGCACGTTCTCTTAGAAGACTTAGTTCAATGAATTCACATAAGACTCACTAAGACTCCCCTTTCGGAAGGTCCTGTTTAGTGCAATACATCAATAGCGTCTCATGCCACTACCTACCCTAAGTAGCAGGCTCTTTTAGGAGACATAGTACTTTCATTACTTTTGTGGGAGTTAGCTTAATCAACATAGAACATGTGAGATAGACATGGAATCCCAATATTAACCCCCATCTAATGAGATATCTTCACTTGCCTAGAATGAGTTCATTCTCTTAGCTTTTACATGGATTGTCCAATAGCTACACTACGAGTGCGCATAGTTAAGGAATACGTAGATTGCTACTAAGTAACTCATTCTCTACTGACGAGGAGT
>NC_090800.1:43984912-44013069 GCF_036512215.1 Solanum lycopersicum
CGTCAGTACTTGAAAGGTACTGAGCATGTTGAAAATAATAAAGCTGAAATAAAACATGACTGAACAAGCACAAAAGCAAGTATAACAATCTAAACATGATATGCTGAATTATGAGCTAACTGGATGCAATGACAAATTTATAACATGCTAAAACTGAATGCTGAATATACTGATAAATGGTCAATACAATAGAGTCTAACTGAACTATAGGAGCTACTAATAACTTATAATAAAATCACATGAGCTAAATGTGGAGTTCGATGTATACGCCCCATCGAGAGGACCCAATATACCCTGCCAAAGGTATAAAGGTATGCTGGCGTGATCACTAATCTGATTGCCCACAGAGGAGACTTACAACCTACTTGTCAAGTAGTTTTAGGACTAATTAGGTACGATTAACCCTAGTCCAACTCGGTATTATGCTACTCCCATGAATTATGTAACTAATTGATTATGATTGAGTCTTTTGTAATTACTAGATAGCTCTAAATTGAACATATAAACTGAGAATGAAACATTTAATCTGATAATGATGCATTAAAAATTAAGGCATGTATAACTAAATAGATGAAATATCTGACCTAGCATGTGTAATTCAAAAAAAAAAGAAATACAAAGCTAGGGTTCTAAAATTCATGCGATAAACTGAATAATAAATTTATAATCTGATTTGGAACATATATTAGGTAATTTCATGAAGTTCTATCAAAGTTCTACAAACCCTACGTTTAATCATGATAAGAGAATCAAGAACTGACTGAAGACTAGGGAACCAATGGGTGAAAGGAACCCACTAGTGAAATCCCACATACCTGGTGATGAAATTTTCGGAGAAATATTTGGATTTCGGGGATGGAATTGCTGGAACCTTGTTGCATTCTTGAACTAGGGTTCTTGACCTCTTTCTCCTTTCTTGCTTCAAATTTTCTTAGTCTTTTATTAATGATTTGAGTTAGGTAAGTTTTAGTTATGTTTCTAGGCTTAAACTAACTAAAATATGATGTTTTAGGGTCAAAATGACGTATCTTAGGGTTTTAACAAAGTGGGAAAAGACCAAAAGACCCCTGGGTTAATTGTTGTTGGACCAAACAATGACCTGGACAGACGGTCCGTCGTTTTATCGACTGTCCGTCGGTTGGGTCCGTCGGTTGGGTGTGTTCGAAAGGACTTTACTAAAATGAGCATAACTTTTTACTCGAAGGTTTGATTTCAGCAAGGTGGGTGGCTATGGAAAGCTAATTCAATTATATATCTTTTGGTAGGTAATGGGCACCTAATTCATTTTGTTCTAAAAGTAATGACTATCTGAAGTTGAACGAACTGCATTTCCCCCTAATTGTCTGCTTATTTCCACCTACGGACCGTAAACCACATGACGGTCTATGCTGGTCAATCATGGTTCATATGAGAGAGTGGGTGAATGAGGTATTGATCGACGAACTCAGACTACGGACCGTAGTCTGACCTATGTGCCGTAAGTCCATCCGTCGTTTGACACTTGGTCAAATTTTCTAGACTGAGATTTTAGGGGTATCTGACCCAATCAAAGGATGTGCAGGATGGACCATGGGTTAGGCTACGGTTCATCGATGGAAATCGTCGATACACCTGCAGATTTTTTCTGAAAAGCTGGTTTTTGGTCTGTTTTAGATAGGGGGTGTTACACGAACATACATAATCTGTATAATATGTTTGATGAAATGACCAAGTAAAATAACATGAAAATACTATAATCTGCTCTGAAATACATATATACAAGGTTAAGCAATATTTGAAATTCTGACGGTGGGAGATCCTAAAATGGTAAAACCAACATAAACCGTGTGAGCTATTACATGCAGTCTAGTGTAGTGCTTCCACACGGAGAGGAGAGTATCATACTTTTCAAGGTAAAGACCATGAAATCTGAGCTAAGATGGATCCATTAGCTAATATTTATTCGATACATAACCTACGGGGGCATGTAGTTATGGGACATGGGTAATCAACCCTGGTCAAACACAGCTAACTGTACTCCCAATGAAATCAGGCATAAATTTGGAAACACTAATAATTTGTGCTTTTAAAATCATCATAACTTGAAAATAATCTGAAAGATACTTTATGGAATATCATCTAAATTCATGATATAAGAATATATTGAGTGTATTTTATTTGAAAGCATAATAATTCATGAAAATTTGATAATCTAAGACATGCATATGAAAATAGCATAATTATGATCATGAAGATACTTGCATGTTTGAATTCAAGAAGATATCATTGAAAATATGGAATTATTATCAATTCATGCCATTTAGAATAATCTTTGATTAAAAATTTGAACTTCATTAACAACCCATGAAGATCACATAAACCCTAGTTTTTTGGAATCATAACTTGAGAAATTATGGTTTTTCTAGGACTCAATGGGTGAAGAAGAATCCGTTGACGAATTTTTCACATACCTTGAATGAAATTTTACTTGAATCTTGGGTAGAAGGCTTGAAGCTTGAAGTTTGAAGCTTGAATCCCTAGTATGCTTGAAGGAGAGAACTTGAGAGAGAAGAAATTCACTTTTGGGTGAGTTATGAGAGAATAAGGGGTTATAGTTGTTAAGAATCCATTATTACCACTTATAATAAGCCAAAATGAAATAGTATAGGGATTAAAAGAGTGGAAAAAAAACTAAAAAAGACCGCTAGTTAAAATCTATCTGAAGTCATCTATATATAGATCATAGTCTCTTTTATGGACCATAGACTCCTTCTCATAGAAAATGAGTGAAATTCCTACATTTTGAACTTTGAAATATGAAAACCAACTCAAAGTTAATTATACTATTTGCACTGTATCTTCATAGAAAGAATTTACTAAAATACATAGTATCTTGATTCTAGTCTATGAGACGCAAACAATGACTTGCGGTCTCTTTTAATAACTGTATTATTTGTCTGTCGACCCAACATACTAAAGATTCTGAAGTTTCTGGACTTGGAGTTGCGGAAGTTGTTAACAAAACAGAAACACTTCTACTAATTCTATTAGTGCTCATCTTGTCCAACTCAATTCTTCCAAATTTCAAAAGTTTCATCTATAGATGGATCCCATAAGTCATAGTTCCACATATGACCCAAAAAGACTTTTTGTAGTTGCTAAGAATCAGCAGACTTCAGATATTTTTTACACGTTTACTAGTTTTATCTATGTTAGTGTCAGGACTCATTAGCGGGTGTGATAGGACTTGCCTTATCCCACAAAGAAAGATTAGTCTAAGTAACCTTCGACAAGGGTAAAAGCGCAAGTAAAAAAAGAATTAAGGAACTATATATATAGTTTGCAAGTTATTTTAAATAGTGGTATTATTTTTTTATATTTTTAAATAATATATATGTTCTATATAATTATATATAATTAATATATTTTATGAATATTTAAAAATCGTCTCAAAAAAAATAATTTTTTAGTTGAATATTTTCTAAATACTTTATGTTGACATATATATTTTTTATTATTATTTTATAATCAAGTTACTTATTTTATTTCGTTTAGATTAAAAGGCTCGTTAATTAATTACTATTAGTTTATCTAAAATTAAACTCAATTTGGCTAACTTCTTAATTTCCATTGGCCATAATTGCAATTCATGTGGCCATATTTATATTACAATTTTAGCCATTTCTTTTGCCTCTTTTCAACCCCATTAACATACCTTAGTGTTGGGACATTTTCCCATTTCCTTCGGCAGATCCAATTCCATCAATCCACTTTATAATTCCCAACTCCCTCTTCCCAATTCTAGCCCACAATCCCAATTCTAAGAACCCATCAACATAATAGAAGCAAAATCGATCCGACCCTTATATGTCTTCTTCCTCAACGCATGGGAAAAATTAGCGACAAGTGCATCGATCTAGCAAACCCGAAAAAGCACAGCGCAATAGTACACTCATACACCAAAAATGGCCGCGCCCACGTCCCCATTTCCCCCTTTTACATACCTCCCATCTCCCTTCCACTGTTGTCTTGAAAAGGATCACAAATTCAATTTCCCCCTTATCTTAATTTGAATCACCCCCATATAGACCCGTATTCTCTTCACTGTAAGGGGAGGGAGGATTAAGAGATGTTTGGTGAATTCGAGAAGTATTAAGGTGGGAATTGAAGAGTATCATTGGGCATTTAGAAAGGAAACACAAACTACAAATTTCCAGCCATATCGCTATATATAAGTATTGAGGATAGTTTCTTTAAACCATAGAGACCGGTATCCTTGTTGTTGTTTGCTTCTGTTTTGTTCGTCGAAGTTCTCGGAGTCATATTCCGGTAGTGAAGTCCTTTCCAAGCCCATCACTGTCCCATCACTGCCCACAAGGAGGTAAAATCCCCTCCTTAGCTGTCTATTTAGTTCATAGTTCTTCTTACTGATTTTGTCTAGTTGTTCCTAAGTATGTCTAATCTTTGTGTGTTGAAGTTTGTTTGTAAATAAAAGTTCTCCCTGTCACGACCTGAGAGTACACCCTAGAATATATGGTGTTCTAAGATTGCAACATGGCGTACTTGACCTCTCGGAGGTCTTGTACAAGCCATTTGATATCATTCATCGCATAACATGTATGAAAAGTAGTGCGGAATTAAAACTTTTCACATAAATAGTAATACTTCAAGATATCTCTTTTATAGAAAAACATAATGAAAATGTCTTAAAGTTGTCATCTTAGAGATACGAATACTTTGGGACACGGCCTGTACTTCAACATATAGAAAATAGCTAAGTCTATTACAATACATGCAATAAGAAAATCTAAACATCAAGATGTCCTCGAATCTAGTGAGGACATACCAACTCTTGATTGACATGATAATCCAAGATTTACTTCGAGACTTCTCTCAAATGCCACCTATACCTTTAAAGATAGACAAAATATACGAAATTAGTACATTAGAATGTACTAAGTATGGTGAAATGCACAAAATCATGATAAAAGGACATTTGTATCAAACATGCTATTTTTGAGTAAAACTTCATAAAAAAGTATACGAAACCACATTAAGTCAACAAAGCAAATATAGCCACACTGCATAATATAGCATCAATATCACTTCAAAACACATCAACATGATGACCTCCTACCAAAGGTGATTCTAAGGTTCACTTGAGTGAGTTATGAATCGATCGCCCATACAATTCCTTCACACACACCACAGAGATCCTTTAGACTCCCTAAGATAAGATTATTCCCATTTCATTAATTAAACTCCCTACCTAGAATTACTCTAAGACTCACTTAAGTAAGACATGAAGAGAACGCCCATACACTCTCTCCAAGCCTACCTAAGCAATCCTTAAAGCCACTCTAGATAAGTACCTTTTCGTTAACATACAACTTACTTAAGTCATTATGTTCCTTATACCATTTAAGAGACATTCAACATTTAAGGACATTCAGATAATGGTCTTGGAGAATACCTAAGGACTCACGTAATAACATATTCAAAGCCTAATCGTTCAATGTCTAGATAACGTTCCATTCTACTACATAAACCTCATAAAACTTATCCAACACTAGCATGTACCCCATATGATGAGAATTAGACAATAACCGACATAGACCATACTAGCTAAGCATGGATTCCGGATCATAAACCTACTCTGATGGAGTGTGTTCTACTTGACAATGGTAGAACTAGGACACAACCTATGTAGGCACATGGTTAAGGAATATCGAGGGTTTCTTTGTTCTGTAATGTCATCTTATGTAGAGCAACTTCCCAAGCATACTCACTTGTTGCTAGCCTTTGTTCTCATAGAGTAATTCAAATAAAGGAGTCTATGAAGAGGTTCCTTATCTAGTTCACAACCAAATCATAACACCTTACCAAAGAGGTCCCCTAGGGTTGCCTTACAATGGTCAAGAGGATAGCTCAATGACTTTCCTAAGGATGATTTCATGTCATTCCAGTGAATCAACCTTAAGTCCATCATTCACACAAGAAGGATACTATTACGACTTTCAACTTCAAGGATGTCATAACCTTCATCTAGGTTAAAGATTCCATATAAATGACCTTCTTAACTATGTTCAAGGCCACGTGTCAATAACACATACAAGACTAAGGAGCTTTATCTTACTAAGTCAAGTATCCATATTTACATTCTACACGAATCAAGTAAGGGACACAAGTCTACCAAAACAAGACACACGTATGCTTTACCTTATCACATATAGCGTATCATTTAAGAAAAACATAGGGACTACAAATTCAACTATAGGTCACCCTACTCATTAGTATAGCATCATCAATATAAACCATCACAAGTCTCATATAAGTCATCTAGAAGAATCATACTTCAGTACCAATTAATACACATAAGAACTTCGCTATAACCTACGACAGACAAATATCATCAACCAATAGAACTCATGCTTTGACTTCACATATACACATAAACCATTAAGTCTTCACAATACTCGCATATTCAAGTTATAACATGATAATGCCATAATTCACAAAGTAATAACGACAAGGCCACGTAATTCACAAGTATAACACATAAGCACCGCTACCATAAGCAGTCCATACCAATCAACATCATAATTCAAGACCTATACTAAGAAATATCGATAGAGTTACGGCAGCGTACCACCTATCTAATCTCAAAACTTTAATCCATAGCTAATTCAACCAACACCATATTCAAAGGCCCTTACCCATGGTCATGATCACCAACTCAATCCAGGAATCATAATATACAATGAATCCAAAGTAATACAACATGAGTTTGTCAATATAGGAAAGCCTACACATGATTCTAACACAATTCTTTCATAATTCAATAGCCCAAATAAAACTACACAAGAATTCAATAGTATAAGAAATGGTCACTTCACCCATGAAGTAATCAAAACTAGGATTGCATTGTTTCATAGAGTTTTTAGGTTAAAATCATCAAACTAACACCAATTCAATCATAATACAATGATTCGAAATGTTTTAAGCAAGAAACCATGGCTATATTACAATTTAGAAGTTCATCTATTAAGAATGTCTTGAAAAACCACTTTAAAGATTGGATCCTTGAAGAAAAGAGATTCAAGGATGAAAACCATACCTTAGTTGTGAATAAAATCTCACTTAATTAATGGAGAAAAACTTGGAAAATCGGTCTTCTTCCTTGGATCTCCAATGCTTCATCAATGGAGGTTTTGGAGAAAGAATGGAGAGGTTTTGTTTTGAGTTGAGGGTTTAGATTTGACTGGTGAGTTTAGGAGCTTAAAAAGACTCAATAACAATCAATATTGAGGTTACTGTGCATCCCCAATTTACCCAAAATACCCCTGCACTTATTGGATATTTAACCAATTAAAATTTGACTATAAAACGGTGCGACGAATACTGGGAGGTTACTGTGCATCGCAGAGGCATTTTTAATTCTTGGTTTGGGAAATTTTTAATAAAGAATGGTTCGTGACGTCCCCGTGTCGCAGGTAAACCTTTTTGCCAATTAAGTGTGAGTTGCGCGACGGGCAACCACTTCCCAATCTTGGGTGGCGCGGCACCTTGCCTATCCTATGTTTGTGTCCTCCTTGGGGACCCTTAGGCTGGTCCGCGGGGCGTCTTTATCAGACATTTCAACCCTTTACATGTCATTCTATGCTTAGGTACCATTGATACTTAATTTCACCCTCAAACAATCCCCAATCAAGGAGGGGCACCAACAGACCGTAGGTCCATCGACGCCCCGTTGGTGAGGGGAGTTTGTTGACACTTGGTCTTGTGAGCGAAAGCTTCAATGGAGGAGTCTCTTACCAGAACGACGGCGTGCCAAGACTGCCCGTCGTCTGGTCTATGCCCCGTAGGTGGGCAACAGTCGATTGGTCTGCAACTTTCTGCCAGTTCACTGTTAAGTGAAGGGGTGAATTAGGAAATTCAACCCCATGTCCAAATAAATACATATGCAGTTATTTTAGGTAGTTTTAGGTGTCTTATGACTATTTAATCAATAAAAGACCCCCTTAGACTCTAGACTCCATATCATAACCTCTCTCTCACATTAGAACTCTCAAGAACACCATTAGAAAAAAAGAAGAATTGGGAGCAGCAGCTTAGGACGATTTCTCCAAGGATTCAAGCTAAGATTAAGGCTCTAATCTAAGGTATGTGAATCTCATTCATTCATGGATTCTTTCATCCATGAAGCCCCCTAGTTTCCTCTTCATTGTGAATCCAAAGAACCCCTATCTAGAGAGGGCTGATTGCATTGTGGGTAAGGCATTATTGTGATCCCAATCTAGTGGGTAGCATTAAATGATGTTTATATGATGATTATATGTTTTTTATGGAGATTCATGGTAAATTACGGTAATTAAATTTGAAGGTGATCAGGGTGATCTTACGCCATTAAAGACTAGATAATTGTTTTGTATTGATTCTTCTTAACTTGATTACACTCTATGTTAATTGATCATGATTGAATCATCTAAGCATGAATTGGACTAGGTTTGATGAATTGGGATTGGTATTGATTGAATTGAACCCTAAAGTATGAACTATGGTTATATTTACCTAGTATTGAAGAATGTGAGAAGAAAGCTAAGGCTAGGAGATTCTCAATCTACCTATGAATGAAGATAGAATCAATTCATCAATAATGAACCTTAAGATGGTTGTGTTGGCTGTAGATTTATCATAATTGATTGAAAGTGATAGAATTCACTTGAGCATGGAGAGATTATATAGGACATCCCTCCATAAGAGAAGGTTGAGCAAGGATTGACGAGTAAATTGAAGTATATGCTTGAATCCAAGTGGATATGCAAAGTGAGACAGATAGTCTGGAAATGGTCCGGACTCCAAGTAGAAAGGAGAGACACACCTAGTAGTTGTGATGACTATTCCATAAGGTCTCATGAGGCGGGAGTCCTTCATGTAGAAGAGTCAAGGTATCATAGTAGAGATCTTTGTATCCTATGAACTTAGACATGCTTGAGAAGCATCTCGTAGTTTTCATAAGCAAAGAATGAACTTAGACATGCCCAAGGGGTATCTCGTGGTGTTCATAATGTGTGAATGTATAGTTTTCATGACTATTAAGGGATCAAGACATACCTTAAAAATTATCTCGTAGGATCCATATGATTAAGTAACTTAGACATGCTTAAGAATATCTCATAGTGTTCAAAAGATGAAGATAGGGGCTAGGCTCTAAAGTAACAAGTAATAGAAAAGGATCCAAAAGTAGTACCTTGCATGAGAGGTGTTATGGGGCTTCATAAGTGCATTGAACAAGGTATAACCTAGGGCCATTAAATAAGAAGAGATTGAAGATGGGACAGTACTAAAGTTGTCTTCCCTAGTAAAGTAGACTAAATATGAGAGGATCTTAATAAACGGAGTTAAGCGATAGTAAAGCTATGGAGGGCGAACATGTTAAGGATGCCTTCAAGTACACTGCACAAGCATGTTTTGGGTGAATCATAAGAGTGTAGTACTCTTTAATATGAAGTAAGACTACTAGAGACTTAATGAAACAAGATAGGGTGACTTCAAGATATGCTAACATGTGAGGTAGTATGGGATGCTTCACATGCATTGCACAAGTATGTTTTGAGTTAGCTTAAGGGCATAGTGCTCATATGACATGATGAACTAAGGTCTTTATTATGAAAGTGGATTATGATCAAGAATGACCAAAGAGATGCATTTAAATTTGGTAGTAGTATGGGATGCTACCTTTGTATTGCATTAGTATACTTGGAGGTGGATTGTGAATAGTTCATTTGAGTAAGAAAGACAATGATAAAGTATGGACTCTTATATGACTTTATTATGCTTATGTTATTCAAGTTATACTTATTCCTTTATCTCTTATGATTATGTCTCTTATAGACTAACCCTTTGAGATATCTTGTATTTTGTATGATAGTTCCATACTTAGTACATGTCGTACTAACTCATATTTGTGTCTACATTCTAGTCCAATAAAGGGTCTTAATGACTACTCATAGCTTCCAAGGACACCACCACCATGTTGTCTTTCATTTTATTTTCTATGTTAGACATTTTATGGGATGTGACCTAAGACTATTGTACTTGGGATGTCATTGATGGTTTATGAGACATATGTTAGACATTTTATGAAATGTCTTCCGCATTATGTTTTTGAAAGAAAAGTTTTAATTCCATGTATTTTTCATATATATATATATATATATATATATATATATATATATATATATATATATATATATATATATATATATATGCAATGAATGATTTTCAAGGGCTTGTACAAGAACTCCGAGAGGTCAAGTACCCCGCATTCCAATTCGATAATGCCATAAATTCTTGGGGGTACTCTCGGGTCGTTACAACACTAGTTCAACTTTGAATAGTTTTCGGACGTCTTGGACGTTTAACCTCCAAACTATTTCAAACTTTATATTATTCCTCTAAGCACCATTATAAACCATTTTAAGACTTTAAAACCTTATGACACATGACACAAGTGTTAGGCTCTAGTTCCACCTAAGTCGTCTTAGAGGTGTTACACTCCCATTCTAGCTACTGTTAGTTTCTTTGTTAGAAGTTTCTGTTGCCTTAAGTTTATTCTTGTTCAATGTTGAATATTTGAATGCTCTGAGTTCATATACTTATGTGGTTTCTATTTCGACATATCTTTTGCCTAATGAATCTCGAGATGATCTTATTAGTGACTTTATCTATTTGATTGTTGCTCTGCTGATTTCCAAACAATCTCGTTGATGTTATATCCTGAATCTTCATTTGAATAGTCATTTGAATCGTTGTCTTACTTCAAACTTGAAGTGATGTTGTTGATTGTTCATCCTGTTTTTTTCTAATCAACTTTTTTTAAATGCATATATATTAGCTTGTTAGATTATTGTGACTACCACTTGATGAAACTGGCTTTGGTTTAATATGATCATGAGCAGTTCAATGGCCTCGCGGATCCTTATAATATGATTTTGTTACTTTCAAGCTCATGCTTCATATTGTAGTCCATTCAAGCACGTGATTAGAAATTTCTTTGTTCGTGTCTGTTTGCTTTGCCTTTCTATTGCCTCTGCCCTCCTTCTTGTCAAGTTTAGCTACTCTTTGATTGACTAATGGATTATAGCCTCACATTATTAACTTGCCTAAACATCGAATGCTAATTCTCATTATTAAAGCTTCTGTTCACACTCCATTTGTGTATTTTTCATGTTTGCAGTAACATTTCATAAATCCTTAGTTATTGCTTCAGTGATTTAAAATTAAGTTGATGAAATGGTGGTGATTTATTATTCCATCTGATTTGTTTTCTCTTAAAAGTTGAGGTATTCCATGATTTTTGATCCAAATACCTCCTGCCAAGTTGGTTCCAATATAGACTGTGAATTGGTCAGTATGTTCTCTTTTTTTTTTAACATTAGATGTTTGGTTTGAATTAAAAATGGATAATTCTCATTCCTTTTCTTCTCTCTTTTACATGTGAATTTTGTATGGCTGAGTCCGGATATTGACTCCCTTTATTTCCTCTCTCTGCATTTCGGGTTTGGTTGAAATTCAACACTTCTTTATCGAGTCAGCCTCATCACTCATCCGAACGAAAGGGAAGTTGATATACAGGTTTTGGAAGCAAATAATGCAAACAAATGGCTAATATATACTGGTATACAGATTCTGTATACAGTGAAATACAAGGCCTAAATTTCAAATACAGGTGCAAGGGGTCAAAGAGGACTGTATACAGGTGGTTAGGGGCGGAAATTTCAACCCATATTAATAAAATGAGTCCATTTTATCCATATTTAATGGTTTGGATCACTCATATTTTAATGTATAAATTATAGGAACCACATATTATAAATACAAAATGACCTTTTATCACTTTTAGAATTGAAATTACTAAAAATCCCTTAAAATTTAAGGAAGCGGGATACATCCATTTGGCACGGAATACATAAGTACTGATACATCATAGTGGACATCTGCTATGATTAATTAGGATTAATTACCGTGATTTCTGTTATTATTAACTGAAATCACGTAATTAATGGTCTACAGCTTGCGTAACTAATTAGTAAATTCAAATTTTAAATCAGATTAGCTTCATAATTCAAAAATATTCTTGTAAAAGTTGATCTGCATACTAAGAATTCAAAAAAAAAGTTTTGAAGATGAATATCTCAATTCTGCTGCGGCATTCTGGAATTTGGGTGAGCGATGTTAATTATGAAGGTTACAAAGTTGATGGAATTATTGTTGGCCATTCCATTTCATTTGTGAACCTGAAAACGTTGATTTTATCAGAGCTTGAGATCGACACTGTTACAAAGGATATTGAAATATGATACATTGTCGAGGGAAGCTCATGTCCATTGAAAATCAAAAACGACATGGGTGTGAAACTTTATTTCAAAGTAAAAAAGAATGCATCTGGAATCGGCATGTATCCGCTTTGTATTGATACAACGGATAAAATTGTTGGGGATATACGTAATTTTGATTGTTCATCAGGTGAAGTCGTATGCGTGGAAGGTACCGAAAGAGATACTGAAGCTCTTACTCTAGTCGAGTCGAGAATTGTGGCATTGATTATATTCCAGAATTAAATGCTATGAATTACATAACTGATTCCAATAGTACTGAAGTGAAGACAAGGCAGTTGTATAAGGACAAAGGAACACTCGTTGCTGTAATGGCTAAATATAAAATAAAGAACAACTTCAATTTTCGAATGAAAAGATCGGATAAGAAAAGGTATTTGAATGCTTACTCTATGATCTGATTGTTTTTCTCTATTATATTTTTATTTATATTGTATCTGATACATAAATATAAGAAGTCTATATCTTGTTGTGATATTTATAGCATTGCTTTTCTTATATGAATTAAACCAATAAAAAATTTTGGACAACTATGTGTTGGTTTGCTTCAGCGACCAATGTGGATGGACCTTAACATCATCTTGCAGAAAAAAATCTAATGTATTCAAAGTGAGATATTTCAATAGTGAACATACATGTCCGATGCGGGATAGGATACTAACAAAAGTACAAGCAACAATTGGATTTATTAGTGGTGTGACTGCCCCTAAATTGGTAAATCATAAAAGAATCCATACACCTCGAGATGTAATTGAAGATATTAGAGAATTGTTTGGGGTTGAGATATCGTACCAACAAGCATGGCGTGCTAGAGAACGTGCACTAGAAATGCTCAAGGGTAAGCCATCAGAAGGATTTAAACAGATGTCGAGATACATATGGATGCTAAATAAAGTGTATCCAAATTCATATAAAAGGATGCAAAAGACGGAAGATAATAAATTCATGTATCTGTTCATAGCCCTAAGACCGTTGATAAGAGGGTTCGACTACTGCAGGCCCGTAATTGTAGTGGATGTTGCACATCTTGGAGGGGCATACAAGGGTACTTTTGTATCAGCAAGCACACTCGATGGTGCAGGTATGAGTGTTATAATTCTGATGTAATGTATAACTTATTTTATATTTATATTAATATATATTAGTGTAAACATTGTGTATCGTGAAGTTAAATGTGATATTCTTTGTAATTAGGATGCATATTGCCATTGGCATATGGTGTTGTAGACACTGAAAATGACTGATCGTGGTCATGGTTCTTCGAATATTTCAAAAATGCATTTGGTGAGCGTGAAAACATGTGTATTGTATTGGATAGAAATGAAAGTATCGTAAAGAGTGTAAGCATTGTATACCCAAATGTACCTCATTGTGCATGCATATGGCATCTTTGGAAGAATGTATGTTCAAGCTTCAAAAGGAGTAAAAAAACACTAAGTGATATATTTTACTCAATGGCAAAAGCATACAGAAAGGAAGATTTTGATAAATTAATGGCTATGGTTGTGAAAGTTGATCATAGGGTGAAGGATTACCTTGAAGAAGTTGGTTATAAGAAGTGGTCAAGAGTTCATTCAACCATAAACAGAGGTATAATGATGACTTCGAACATCGCTGAGTGTATCAATGGATGTATTGTCGATGCACGTAAGTTAATTATAATAGACTTCTTGGAGGAAGCTAGACTTCTATTTGGTAGTTGGAACTATAAAAATAGAGAAATAGCGTCATATACAAAGGACATATTGAACTCGAAGATTTGAGGAGATATTGAGTGTAAACGCATCTAAAAGTTCAAAGATGAAGGCATTTATCAATTTCCTTAAATTTCTGTTTTATGTATCAGATACAAACTGATTTTCAATGTTAAGTGTTGTTTTGAAAATGATATATAAATTGTATATTACGTAATGTATCACTAACTTCTTAAATTTTTAGGTTGTTCCATCATCTGAATATATTTTCACAGTTCATGAAGCCGGAAAAAGATACACAAAATGCCTTGAGAGGAAAACTTGCACATGTGGAAGGTTTCAACATGATGAGATACCTTGCGCACACGCAATTGCAGTTTTGAAGCACAAGAATGTTACCAATTTGCACTCATATTGCTCTGATTACTACAAGCCGTATGCATTAGAAAAAACGTACGAGGTTGTAATGGTTCCAATGCCAGATAAGGAGGATTGGAACGTTCCAGAATATGTTTTAGATGAAATTGTCCAGCCACCTAGGTATAGAAGGTTGGCAGGACGACCAAGAAAGCGAAGAAAGAAAAATGCGTATGATAAAATAACAGTGAACAATAATAGTCGTGGGCAGTGTGGACAAGTAGGACATAACAGGAGAACTTGTACTTTCTTCCCGAAAGAGAATTGAAAGAATGTTTTAAAGTAGGACATTAGTGTTCATGGTACTTATATCCATTTTTTTCTTTAGAATTTGGACTAAATAAGGTGTATTGGTTACACAACTTAATTTGATGTTCAAATATATGACTTTGCAGTTTAATTATGTGCAAAATTTAAACTCCAAGTTTTATAAATAAACAGATTCAACAGTGGTGCATTTTCAATGTAACAGTAATGATATAGGAGTTTGTTTGTGTATGTGATGTATCATATACATGCATATTATTGAAAAGATGTTATATGTTCCGTGTATATTGTATTTTGATTTATTCAAGTGTACAAAAAAATTGACTTGTTCAATTGTTTACTATATGATTCGTGTATACATGTTTATTTATGTATATTATGTATCAGATACATTCATATGATTGAAAATATGTTATATTTTTCGTGTATTCTCCCTTATGAGTTATTCTAGTGTCCCAAAACTTGACTTGTTCAAATATGTACTACATGTTTCGTGTGTACCACCTTATTAACTATAATTTTGATATATTACATTCTAGTGGTGCTTTGCACTGTAATATTAATTTGTGATTAGTTTGTTTATGTATATGATGTATCATATACATTTGTATAATTCAAGTGGCTAAATATATAACTGCAATATTTGTACATGTATATATTATAACTTATGTATCATATACATCATTTTTATAAGTGAAAAATACTTAGAACTCAAATAATAAGGTATCATACACATTCGAACTTAAGTGTCATATACTTCATTTTGTAAATTAGCTGTCAAAATTACTTACACTGAACTAAAAATTTTGTACCTTAACGTTATAAAGCAACAATCGTGTCTAAAACAATAACTTTAAAAACCATAACATTAATAACTAACAAACTATTGTAATACCAATAAGCTTTTAGAAAAACACAAAAGATAATTGTCTTCAACACAAAACAACATATAAACTTGTTCATCCTGTCCCAGCTAATTACTAATCTATGTTAACAATGTCATCTTCAGTTGGTGTTGTGAATTGACCCTTAGGATTTGGTGGATCGTCATAATCACTTATGTATCCACCATTGACCTTGTCGCTGTCGTATCTTCATAACAATGCAGCATATCTATTGCGTAGGTAATTTGCAAGATGTCCATCAGTATCAGTGTCGCGCCCCATTTTCGCAGAAAATGGGTTTTGTGCACGACCTAACAACTCTTTTGGGATTTCGAGTTTAGAGTCGCCACATTGAGCACTAGAGACGCTTAAATCCACCTATGCAAGAGGTTGTGAAGAATGAAATCATTAAATGGTTGTAATCTATTCGATCCCCGATAGTAGTTAAGTATGCCCTATTCACTACGTACTTAAGAAAGGGGGAATGATTGTGTTCCCCGATGAGAAAAATGAACTTGTTCTAATGAGAACGGTTATTGGATGGAGGGTGTGTATGGATTACCCTAAATTAAATGCATGGACCGAAAAAGACCATTTTCCTATGCCCTTTATGGATCAAATATTGGATATACTTGCAGGAAAAGGGTGGTACTATTTTCTTGATGGATATTCGGGATATAATAAGATTTCTATTGCACCAGAAGATCAAGAGAAAACCACCTTTACTTGTCCATATGGGACCTTTGAGTTCAAGAGAATGGCGTTTGGGTTATTCAATGCACCCTCCACATTTCAGAGATGTATGATGTCGATATTCTCCGACATGGTGGAAGATACTATTGATGTTTTTATGGATAATTTTTTTATGGTTGGTGAATCATTTGAGCGGTGTTTGAACCATTTATATAAGGTCCTTAAGAGATTCGAAGACTAATTTACTACTAAATTGGGAAAAAAGTCACTTCATGGTAAAAAAAAGGTATTTTTCTGGGTAATCGCATTTCAGAAAAGGGCATAGAAGTTGATCGAGCTAAAGTTGAGTTAATAGAGAGACTTCCCCCACCTATCTCTGTAAAAGGTGTGAGAAGCTTTATTAGGCATGAAAGTTTTTACCGGAGATTCATCAAAGATTTTTCAAAAATTGCACATCCGTTGTGCAAACTGCTAGAGAAAAATTATAATTTTTATTTTGATGAATCCTGTCTTAAAGCATTCGGAGAGCTAAAAGAAAAATTGGTGTCGGCATCTGTCATTATTTCTCCGGATTGGATTATTCCATTTGAGGTGATGTGCGATGCTAGTGGGGTTGCTCTTGGTGTAGTATTGTGACAAAGAAGGAACAAATTCTTCACCCCATTTACTATGCTAGTAAACACCTAAATGAAGCCCAGAAGAACTACACAATTACTAAGCAAGAACTCTTTGCAGTAGTCTTTGCTTTTAAAAAATTTCCCTCCTATTTGCGAGTTATAGTGCATACTTACCATTCAGCATTGAGATATTTGATGGCAAAGAAGGATGCAAAACCGAGGTTGATTCGTTGGGTATTACTGCAGGAAAAAAAGAGCTCCCTCTAAACCCCATTCTTGTGATTGAGTTATTTGATGTTTGGGGTGTTGACTTTATGGGTCCTTTTGTGAGTTCTCATGGAATGGAGTATATTTTAGTAAAGGTTGATTATGAATCTAAATGGGTGGAAGCTATAGCCCTCGCAAAGAATGAAAGGAAGAGTGTCACTACGTTCTTGAAAAAGAATATATTCTCTCGATTTGGTACCCCAAGGGCAATTATTAGAAATGGGGGATCCCACTTTTGCAACAAATTGTTCAAGGGATTATTGGAGAAATATGGGGTTCGCAATAATTTGGCCACTTCTTACCATCCTCAATCTAGTGGGCAAGTTGAAGTGTCAAATAGGGAGATCAAACAGATATTGTCAAAAATAGTGAATGCTTGTAGAACGGATTGGTCAAGGAGGCTTGATGATGCTCTTTGGGCCTACAGGACATCGTATAAGACTCCCATAGGTATGTCCCCATACCAACTTGTATATGGAAAAGCTTCTCATATTCCGGTTGAATTAGAGCATAAAGCCATGTGGGCTATGAAGAACTTGCAAATGGATTGGAACGAAGTTGCAGAACAACAGTTAACTGGGTTGAATGAACTCGATGAATTTCTCCTAAAAGCTTATGAAATCTCAGCCCTCTATAAAAAAAAGATGAAGAATTACCAAGACCTAAAAATTGATCTATGGTTGGGGATTTGGTGCTTTTATTCAATTCTAGGTTGCGCTTGTTTCCGGGCAATCTCAAGTCCAAATGGATTGGCCCTTACTTGGTTACCCAACTATTCCCTCATGGAGCAGTTGAGTTGGAAAAGAAGGAGGGTGTGCGGTTTAAGGTGAATGGACAATGTATAATTTCGGGCATGTTAAATAAGCAAATGAATATCGAGGCATACCATCTTGATAAAGTCTGAGTAATCATGTGTCTTCAGTCATGCCGCGACGTTAAATCAGGCGCTGGTTGGGAGGCAACCCAATAGGCATAGTTTTCTTTCTATTAATGGTAGCATTTTTTACTAATGGTTTTTAAATTTGCAGGCACATCACAAGGAAATTCTGCAAAAAATCACCCTACAACAGTCACTGATTGATACATCAACGGACCGTCACGCTTGCGATAGACCGTTGCATGAATCCGTCGTGCCAGGTACGTCTTTCATTTACTTTCAAAATAAGGGAACATGTGACAGAACCCATGATGGACCGTCGCATCTGCGATGGACCGTTGTTGGGGATTTATTGCGTCATTAACCAGCATACCCGACCCAACCCGGCTGGTGATTTTAAAAATTTTCAACCTATAAAACCCCCACCCTTCATTTGGACGATTTCTTTACCGCTTTCTCCCATTCCATCCCTTTCAAACTTCCAATTTCCTACCTCTCTTTCAAGAGATCACTTCCCCAAATCCCCAATACCGGATATCTCCTTTCTATAGGTCGAAGTCTGCTGCTGTAGTTTTGTTCTTTCTAACCAAGTGCCTCCCTTGCTTGTTTTTCTCCTCTTCTCAGGTATGTGTGTCTGATCTCTACCCATTTACATTGAATTTTTGTTTTAATTAGTATTAGCCTATTCCTTGTTAGTGGGTCTTCATTCTTTGCTCCAATTTTGTATGACCTAGGTTGAGAATCCTCGAATTGCCTTGTTAAAACTCAAGACATAGAAGCTTTAGCATTGCTAGTTTGCTAGGTATTTGGATTAGAAACATATCGGTTAACACTAAGTACTCCATGTGAGTAACAGAGGATGAATGTGGCATCTTCAGTTCTGTCACTGAATGACAAAATGAGACCCCGATGACGGACCGTCATAGGGTCTGTTCTAACTCCCCACTGGTCGTTTTCTCTAAGTGTCAACTAACGGACACATGGGACGGACCGTCGTTACGATGATTGTCCATCCTGCACAACCGTTCTGGTTGTCAGAGATCGTATTCCTAAGGGTCTATATTTTTTTCTAATTGTCCACCAACGGACACATGCGACTGACTGTCGTTCCCATGACGGTCCGTCCTGTAAAAACCGTTGTGGTTGTTAGAGACCCTATTCCTAATGGTCTCCAATTTTCTTTAAGTGTCCACCAACGAACACATGGGATGGAGCGTCAGTCTCACGACAGTCTATCCTGCACAACCGTTCTGGTTGTCAGAGACCCTATTCCTAAGGGTCTCCAACTTTTTCTAAGTGTCCTCTGACGGACATCTAAGATGGTCCGTCATACCCGTGACGGTCCGTCCTTCACAACCGTTCTGGTTGTCAGAGAACCTATTCCTAAGGGTCTCCAACTTTTTCCAAGTGTCCTCTAACGGACATCTACGATGGACCGTCATACTCTCGACCGTACATCCTGCACAACCCTCATGATGGTCAGAGACCCTTGTCCTAAGGGTCTCAATTTTTTCCTGGTTTTCTTTGATAGACATCTACGACAGACCGTCATACCCTCGATGGTTTGTCCATCACAAACAGTCATGACGGTCATAGATCCCTCTCCTAAGGGTCTCCATACTTTTTCTAAGTACCCCATGACGGACATCAATGATGGACCGTCATTATCACGACACTCTGTCCTGCTTATCCGTCATAATAATTAGAGACTTTTCTTCAGGGGTCTCCACATAAACATAATTTTAAGTAAGACTTGATGGACCCCATGACGGTCCGTCGTACTCACGACGAGCCGTCACCTGGTCCGTCGTGTTTCATAGTTACTATAGAGATGTCATTACAGCTTTGCTCTTATATTTAATTTGTGTTGTTTTTGCTTGTCTTGTTTGCTCCTTCTAGTACTAATATTGATTCCTTACAGGTACTTTCTCTAATGTCACCAAAACAAGATCGAGTTTACGCACGTGGAAATTCAAAGTCTGTCACCCTGTCAGCCCGCCTGATCACAGGCTCTGATTATGAGCAAGATCCCGAGTACGTGCCCCCAATAACTGCCACTCCATCACGAGCTGCACATGCGACAAGAGCTATGCCCAAAAAGCTTGTGTCCGGCGTAGTCAGTGCCTCCCAGTCTGATGAGGAGCGCACACTGACCGGCAACACCTTCTAGGTCATGTAAACATGAAGAAGGAGCATCTGGTTCCTTAGGAGTTTCATGGTCAAAGGAAGCCTCAGGGTCCGCAGAGGTCCCTGCACCCGCCGCAGCTGCACAGTCTGCCTCGTCTGATGAGGCTGACAGTCCTGATTCTATTCCAGGCTCACCGACTGGTGCTCTTACCCCGGTTGCCAAACAACCCAATCGGTGGTGTGTCGATGGGCAATACCAAGTGTATTCAAACACCATGTCTCTAAATGATAAAGGCGTCATGACACGGACCCTTACACTGGAGAGATGGGTCCTTATGGGAAGTCTCCGCACCATTCCAGAGATCCACAATCTCCTCACCAGACACTGGCTAGAGTGGACAACTCATTCTTTAGGCTACTATAGCAAGGAGTTGGTCCGAGAGTTTTACGCCTCTTACGTAGCTACTCTCCGATCATAGATAGATAGGATGGCTTCCCCTGCCAAACAGGCCCCACTTGAGCATGTTCGAGTATGAAGCATACAGGTCGACATCTCCTTGTCCTCCATCCACCGATATCTGTACGACGAGGATGTTGATGCAAATAGGACCCCTCTCACCGCCGAGTTCGACTACCGGTGGCAAATTATAAAAGATGGCCAATTCTTGTGTAAGCCATCGCTGAGTGAGACCACCAAGAGGTGAATGGCCCTGCACTTGTCTTTTGATTGAGAAGGTGACGACTGGGTAACAGAGCTGAAGCGAGCCATCAAGAAGGCTAACTTGACCTTCATGGCTAAGTTCTTATGGTCGATTGTCCTCCTCTGCCTTTCCCCCATGGCTGCTAATAATATAGTCACATGGGATTGCGTAGTTCTGATGGCGGTGATAATAGCCGAGTTTGAGGTGGACTTCTCTTGGCTTCTACAGGTGGTCATGCACGAGAGGGCTTTCAAGGTCACAACTACTTACCCGTTTCTGTGCATGATATTTTCCTTATGCAGGTCCACAGGTGTGCCCATCTGGCACATTGATCTGCTCAAGTTTCTGTTGGGCACTGTTGATATCGTCCTCATCAGGGATGAGTCCTGTCACGACCCAACCCGATAGGCCGTGATTAGTGCCCGTTTTGGACACCCACATACAAACCTGCTAAGTATGACCAACTGAAACTAAGACAATATGGAATTTAATCAAATCAAGCCAACCCCAACGTCATATATATATAAGAGGACCTGTCTCATAAGGAGTCATAACCGTTCAACCATAACAGCATACGCGAGCCGATAAGGCCGCCACTATTCAAAGCATAATGATGTACGCAGCCGACAAGGCTGCCCCTGTACAAGCGGACATCCCAAACAAACCATGTCCAGACCATTATCCAAAACATATATATACAACCCACATAATGTCCACAGACCTCTAAGGGTACATTAGTGAAACTCGACGGGACAGGGCCCCGCCATACCCATAGACGAGCAAAAGACTACACAAAAGTTATGTACCAAAATGAATGGGCTCCGGAACAGTGGAGCTCTCCCAATCAGCAGAGTAGATATCCTAGGTGGGAGGATCACCGAACTGCGCGTCTACACCTGCGGGCATGAAACGCAGCCCCCCGAGGAAAGGGGGGTCAGTACGGACAATGTACTGAGTATGTAAAGCATAAGGTAAAGATGACAGGATACCAATGTGGCAACTCGAAACAAAATATCGCTACACATATACTTTTTAAGTGAAAATCATGCATATATTTAACATTTAAGGTGCCCAGCTTCCCTAGTAAGGGGCTCGGCAAAATAATCATCACGTCATCTCCGTCATCATCATCATCATAACCATCCTCATCACCAATCATATATATAATATACATACCCGGCCCTCTAGTGAGGAACTCGGTGACATATGCAAGAAACTCTGCACGAACATTACCCGGCCCGGGACTCGGTGAAATGATAAATGACTCTATGCACGAGCAGAATATTATGAGCAACCATATGCAAATAAAAATCATTTCTTATAACTCAATAGAACAATCAACGTGAACCAGCAAGGAGTATTACCAAAGATTAATGTTTTATCAAGATTATGAACCTTTAATACGATATGGAAGCGTAAAATCTCAATGACTCTAAGAAGCATTACCGTAGATACTAGAGATCATCATAGCCTTAGACATAGCCGATATATAGAGGAATAATTGTGGAAGCAAGAATATACATCACCTAGACGCTTTAGAGGTAAGTATCAAATCTGTCCGTTATTCGCTTATTTTTAAAAGTCACGCCAAGCAAAGAAAGAAGGGACAGCGTTACATACCATATAATCGAGCCGCACGTCCAATATTTACTGCTCAAGCTATTAATCTATAACAAGCAACAATCGTGCCGCAATTAGATAAACATCGTGCTTTACTTTCTTGTAAGCTAGCTAATAATCTAACGAAAATTCGGCAGCACCTCCCCTATTTTCCTTACTTCGTCCCAATCCGACAACAATCCAAATTATCCACAGCAATACCAATAACACATATAACCCAAAGAATCATATTAAACAGCCCCCTCCCCAAAACAGTTCCATCTCGGCAACTATATCAGCGAAGCAACGACACACCGAGTGATAACTCGTTTTATAATTCGTAACACATCTACCTTATCGTATTCATCCTTTAGAGTATATACTCATAATCACATTCAACATATACATAATGCCAAAACAGAATTTTCCTGCAGTTTGCTTTAATCAAAACAGCCCAAGCACCAACACGACACCACTAATAATCCGATTATGGTTTCCATTCATACTTAGTACATTCAATAACTAAAACAAACTTCCTAAGCTACTGGTCACGCCCCCTTCTTAAAATTAATGGATAATTAACAAGGGTATTCTAAAGAATTAACACACCAAACAAGGAGATTACTAACCAAATTATTTGCAGCTGCTGGCCAAGAGTTGCAGGGTTGGTTTCTCCATTTCCATGGCTGCCTAAGACAAGTGGTAAAGAAGAAGATGATATGCAGCAATGCATTTCACCACTTTATATAGCATGGAGTGGATTTCTCCACCTCATTTAATAGTATGAAGTGGAGGCAGCCCCCCTCTACACCTGTCCACTAAGGCCAGCCCACAATCTGATCCCTTTTTAATTTTTTTTGCCTTGAGTGGTGGGGCCCATTGAATTAAATCAGTCCAAATTAGCCACTAATTAATCCCTCACTTAAATTTAATGGCACTTACATTAGCCAACTCATACTTAATATCACATTTGGAAATAACATCCTTGCCTAATATTTCTTTACGTCTTCTAGATCACGATGCGCACTACGTATATAAAAAAAATACGAGCCATAACATCCTTCCCCCCTTAGGAACATTCGTCCTCGAATGTTAAGTTAGCATCTTGCAAAAACAAATTCCAGCGAGGTCTCTCTAAAAGTTATACCTATCAACCTGCATTCCGTAACTTACAGATGCCTCACAGCTACATAATCTCATTATCTATCAATATAGTCAAGCTAGGAATTGAATTACCTGCAGGTACGGGGAACAAGTAAGGATACTTATTCTTCATTTTGTCTTCCGCTTCCCAAGTCATCTCCTCCCTATTGTTATTTTGCCACAACACTTTGACGGAAGCCACATCCTTAGTACGTAACCTTCTAACCTGACGATCAAGTATAGCCACGGGTTTCTCCTCATATGACAACTCCTCTGTTACCTGAATATCATCTACAGGGAATACTCTAGAAGGATCACCAATACATTTACGTAGCATCGATACATGGAAGACTGGATGTACCGCCTCCAAATCAGATGGTAGATCCAACTCATAGGCAACCTTGCCTATCCTACGAACAATCTGATAAGACCCAATGTATCTCGGACTGAGCTTCCCCTTCCTGCCGAATCTCATCACACCCCTCATGGGTGATACCTTCAGGAATACCCAGTCACCAATCTGAAACTCCAAATCTCGACGCCGATTATCTGCATATGACTTCTGTCGACTCTGGGCTGCTAATAATCTTTCTTGAATAAGCTTCACCTTGTCAACAGCTTGCTGAATCACATCCGGGCCTATTAACTTAGTCTCGCCAACATCAAACCAACCAATAGGTGATCAGCACTTCCTCCCATATAAGGCCTCGTATGGTGCCATTTGGATACTAGAATGGTAGCTATTATTATAGGCAAACTCAATGAGCGGCAAGTGGTCATCCCAGCTACCTTTGAAGTCAATAATACAGGCCCGCAACATATCTTCTAGTGTCTGAATAGTACGCTCAGCCTGCCCATCAGTCTGAGGGTGAAATGTTGTGCTAAGGTTCACCTGTGTCCCCAATCCCTTCTGAAACGATCTCCAAAAGTTGGCTGTAAATTGAGCTCCTCTGTCTGATATAATGGACGTGGGAACCCCATGAAGTCTCACTATCTCCCTGACATATAACCTCGCATAATCTTCAGCCGAATAAGTAGTCCTGACTGGAAGAAAATGGGCCGATTTCGTCAGCCTATCTACAATAACCCATATAGAGTCATACTAACGTTGAGTGCGAGGTAAGCCTGTAATGAAGTCCATATTAATCATCTCCCATTTCCAAGTCGTGATCTCTATCTCCTGTAATAATCCACCAGGCTTTTGATGTTCGATCTTGACTTGTTGACAATTTGGGCACTGAGCAACAAACTCTGCTATGTCCTTTTTCATGCCATCCCACCAATATAAGCATCTGAGGTCATGATACATTTTTGTTGACCCTGGGTGAATAGAATAACGGGCAGAGTGTGCCTCTCCCATAACTTGCCGTCGTAGCCCCGCAATATCGGGTACATACAATCTGCCTTCATATCGTAACACTCCATCAAGTGTAACCTTAAATGGGGTCTTTTCCTTTTGAAGAGCTGCATCTCTATACTGTGCCAGAATAGGGTCCTTGTATTGGTGTCTCTTTACCTCACTATGATTGAGGACTCAGCAACCTCTCGAATAGAAACTCCACTATCTTCCGAATTAGCTAGACGGACTCCAAGGCTGGATAGCCGCTGAATCTCCCGAACCATATCCCTCCCTTCTGGTTGTACATCTGTCAAGCTACCCATGGACTTACGGCTAAGAGCATCTGCTACAACATTCGCTTTCCCTGGATGATATAAAATATCAACATCATAATCCTTTAGCAACTCTAACCACCGCCTCTGTCGTAAGTTCAGCTCCTTCTGTTTAAAGATATATTGGAGACTCTTATGATCTGTATAGATGTCCACATGGACACCATATAAATAATGTCTCCATATCTTCAAGGCATGAACCACAACCGCTAACTCCAGATCGTGAGTAGGATAGCTCTTTTCATGCTTCCTAAGTTGTCGGGAGGCATAGGCTATAACTTTGCCATGCTGCATCAATACACATCCTAGCCCAACACCCGAAGCATCACAATAAATATCATAGCCGTCTGGTCCCTCTGGAAGAGTTAGGACTGGAGCTGTAGTCAATTTGTCTTTTAATAGCTGGAAGCTTCGCTCACAAGCATCTGTCCACTGGAACTTGGCTGCCTTTTGAGTTAGCCTTGTCAAAGGCACTGAAATTGAGGCAAACTTTTCTACGAATCTCCTGTAATATCCTGCTAACCCCAAAAAGCTACGTACCTCAGTAGGTGTCGTAGGTCTGGGCCAAGTCTTTACTGCCTCAATCTTCTGCGTATCTACCTGAATACCATCAGCTCCAATAATATGCCCCAAGAATGCCACTGAAGTCAACCAGAACTCGCACTTAGAAAATTTAGCATACAACTTCTGGTGCTGAAGCACCCTAAGTACCGTCCTTAAATGATCTGCATGCTCCTCTTCTGAACGTGAATAGACTAGAATATCGTCTATAAATACAATAACAAACATATCAAGGAATGGTTTAAATACTCGATTCATTAAATCCATGAATACCGCTGGAGCATTAGTCAGCCCAAAAGACAGCACTCTAAACTCATAATGCCCATATCGGGTCCGGAATGCTGTCTTTGGAATATCTGCCTCCCTTAAATTTAATGGCACTTACATTAGCCAACTCATACTTAATATCACATTTGGAAATAACATCCTTGCCTAATATTTCTTTACGTCTTCTAGATCACGATGCGCACTACGTATATAAAAAAAATACGAGGCATAACAAGTCCAATGAGTTGGCTTCACGCAGAGGGCCCTGTCCAGAGTTGTCTCCCCTTGATGAAAATATAGCTGATACGGTAGCACATTCTCGAACGGCTACGCAGGCTTCTTTTAAACCACTGACACTACAGTGGTCAAGTCTATCTCAGGTAGTAGCATTGTCCCTAGCTCCTCTCGCTCAGCTCCGTTCCCCACCACGGTCCCGCTTGCTAGGGTCTAGAAACTAGAAGCTCAGATGGCCACACTTCTGCATCACATCCAGCCTTGGATGCAAAGGTCTATTGCTGAGGCGGAGGAGCGCTTGGAGCGTAAAATGGTCCAGCACACATAGCGGAAGATTACTGAGGTTCATCAGCGCTAGGATGCTTTTGAGTTATGGGTGCTAGCCCGGTCAGCCCCTTAGGTGGACGTGTCAACCCTTCACGCTGCGTTTGAGAGTCAGTGAGCCAATATTGATATGATCCTAGAGGCTATGGTGCTTGAGTGTGAGGGCCCTTCTGCAGAGCCTATTGAGGACACAGTGATGGCTGCCTTATTTGCCACTTCTGAGATTCCATCACTTCCCCCTCGAGAACATGACAAGATGCGCAAGGGTCGAGAGGCGGATGAGGCTAGAGAACGGAAGAAGGAGCACCGTGAGATTGAGGATGCAAGGAGAGACTTGCTTGCTGATGAGGAGGCGCGTCATATCAGGGTTGTAGAGTCAGCTGTTGGGGCATCTAGCTCCAGAGGTATGGAGACCACGGGAGACTACTGCTAGTGTTGTTGCTGATGAGGAAACTATTGAGGGTGTCTAGACTACAGAGGTAGTGGGTTCCGGGGAACTGAACCAACGAGCTTGCTGATCATCGGCGCATTCCGCCCCAGGTTTGCTTCACATACAACTCTCGGATTTCAGTTTTTTGTATGCATTGGGGACAATTACATATCTTTTTGTAGGGGGTGGGGTAAATGGAAAGTAAGTGCTAGGGTGAAGTCTGAGTATCCCAATTCACGATCCTTTTTTGGGGTTTTCTTGCCTGTGTTCTTTTTCCCTAAGAGACTGATTATTTTTATTTTTGAACCGGCATGTCTATATCTTGTGTACATAGCATAACTCTGAAGCATGATGGCTAAAACAAAAATGATATCCTTAAGTAATGAAAATGATTCATGACTAGGCATAGTAATTGATAAAGTGTGGCTCTAAGCATGAAATAGAGATACACCACTACATGACCCAAGTCTAAAATTGAACTAGGTGTCTGATAATCTGGTAGAGTAATGAGATGTCAAGTGAGTGTGAGGAAGATTTGAATAGTCCACTATTTGTACTGAGCTAGAACTTGCCTGATTAGTCCTGCTAAAAGTAAGTAGTAATAGACAATTAGGAAAGGATCATAGGCCCTAGTTCAATATAGCCAATTATTAGCCTAAATAAAAAAATTAATGAAATTAATACCTCTTTGATCCAAATGATCTAAGCTTAAACTAGACCTTTCTTTTTCACCCCAATTGATCTTTTCTGGGAATAATGTGTTGGCCCTGGTCACTCCTTGGACATGTGTACCTTAGCTTATGCCAAAAGCATAAGTTGAGGGCAGCTAATGCAGTAAACAAACTTTTCATGGCACTGACCCAACTTTGGATATTGTGTACTTTGACTCATGGCTTTAGTTGAGGGTGGCTATTATGAGGAATTCTCTGGAAAGTGGGGTTGAAAGAACAAAGAGAGAGAAAGAACAAAAGTAAAGTGACTCAAAAACCAGTTGAAAGAAAAGTGAA